>NC_056729.1:922126473-922370846 GCF_019279795.1 Protopterus annectens
ATTTTAACGTTGGGGAACATGCCTGTGACATTGGCATCTACTGCTTGGATGCCAAAGGGGAGTGGACCTAGCACAGACACTTGGGGGACTCCACTGGTGACTGGCCTCTTTGTGGAGGTGGACTCACCAATTCTACCCCCCCCCCCTCCCGGGTCCCATCAGTGAGTCAGCTAGCCATCTAGAGTGTTATAAAGGGATTTATATCTAGTTCAGTAAGTTTGTTGACAATGCCCTAGTGGAGTACTATATCAAATACTGTAGCCCAATCTAGGCAGGCAGTATGCACCATTTTCCCCTCATCCATTTCCATAGTGACCTTTTCAAAGAAGTCCATCAGATTCAGTAAGCATGGCCTTCCATTGACAAAGCCAAACTGGGATGGCACAAGTGTCTGGAGGTCTCCTAAGTCTTTGCTGATAATATGCACTAATCACTAGTGTAGAACTGAATCCTGAAAAACCGTATTAAGCAGGCAAGCTCCTTTGCTATAATGCATTCTAAATAATACTAACATTGAGGTGTAGAAGAATAAAAGGAAATGTATCTGTACTTGGAATATGACAGCAACAGTGCAAGAATATACTGAACATTAAAGGAAATACAAAAGAAACAGAAAAATATGCAGCAAACATTTACTAAAATTAAAACATGGAATACTAAACATGTCTTAGTGACACCAATAATAAATTATATGATACAAACATGACGAAAATTTCATGTAAATGATAAACAGACTGCCAGATTTGTTAAATGAAAAATGCAAGAACATTCATACACCAAAAATATAAAAAAATGGTGCTCAACTGAATACGAGACACTGAGAAATTATTGAAGTTTGAAATGCAAAGTATAATAGGAAAGAAAGCAAACAAAAATTATGTCAGTATTGTCAGAGCAATGATAAAATATTTGTGAATGCTGGGTTATAGACTGTAAATTAGAATAGCATAGAAACACAAGACGTTTTGCAAAATTGGGTTATGCACTATACATTAGAATAGCATAGAAACAAGAAATGTTGTAAAAATGACTACTACATCCATGTTGGTGATGCAGAAAAATAATGCCTGCATGAAAACTGGAAAAAAAAATTAAATGAAATAAGCACCTTGAAACACTGGTAGAGAAATAGTCTCAGTGTTCCTAATCTGCCATTAAAATGGGTGCGAGTTATCAAATGAGAAGGAAAACAATATGTTAAAAGATGTATTGTGTAGTGAAATCACGCAAGTTATGATAAACACTAGAGATAGCACGTTGTGGCTTATAATCTACAAAGCAGGGAAACGTAGAAGCTTTAGGGCAAAAGAATAGTGTGTGTCTGTGCATTTAAAACCAGGTAACATGAGTCATATCACTGTCAAGATTAAACAAAAAAAGAATCAAAGAATTTACTTACATGCTAAATGTGTACAGGTTTCCACCAATTTTCCAATCATGGTAAGAGTAAAAAAAAAAAAAAAGAAATATATCATTAACTACCACAAAAGAAAAGAAAAAAAATCTAAAATATATTTATTTAAAAATTTACCTTTATTACATCTACCCAGTTCCACCCTCTAGGAAGCTCTCCTCTGTGATCTAGGACAAAGAAAAAAAAAAATACAAATGTAAATGTACAACATACACAGACATTCAACACATTCTCCGGTATATAAACAAATTATTTTAATGATAAATTGGTTAACAAAAGTATATGAATTTAAATCCCACCCCAAAAGTAAATCATTTTAAGGCAACTTCTGCAGGAAGGTAAAACAGCAAAAACACATATCCACAATCTTAGAGCTGAAAAGAAGTAGTTACAAGTAGTATTAACCTGGGGCTACTCATGACATCAGAAGGTTATTCTTACTTGGAACAAAATCAAGCTGTACCCTATGCTCAAGGCTGCTTTTTTCCCCAAAAGACAGACAACATGGGTATGTGAGCATACCAGGGCATCAATTATTTCTGTAAAAGGCAGTGCAAATGTCCTGCTTATGGTAAAAAAGCATTAAGGGTAAGCATGGCCATTTACATATAACACACACACCGAGTGAAGCCTTCTACATACAAGTCGGCATGACCAAGGCAGCATCTAGTTAGTCTGACAGATTTTTAGCATTATTAACAAAGTACAGTTGTGTACACTTACCATAAATGTAAATGTTCGAGTGTATTCACTGTTACAGTCATCACATTTGGGTAATCTGCTTGCAGTAGCCCTCAATTGGCCTGATTATCAAAGTCTTAGGAGGGTAACCAGGACTGCAACAGTGAATACACTTGAACATCTACATTTATAGTAAGTGTACACAACTGTACTATGTTCGTGTTTCACTGTTGCAGTCATCACATTTGGGTAGATTTCCAAAGCTAAGGAAGGAAGGAGGTAATTAGATAGCATTAGGACCAGCTATAAGGGCCTGCAAGACTGCAGTGGCAAAGCCAGCTCTGGATTTAGAAAAAATTGGCAAGTGGTAGTGCTTGGTGAAGGTATGTACAGAACTCCAGGTAGCAGCTTCTAGGATGTCCCTGGTAGGGACACCTCTGAGCCTGCAGAGGTAGAGGCAGCCCTGGTTGAATGTGGTCTTATCTCCTTTGGGGTAGGTTTTCCATGGTGCTTATAGCAGAAAGTAATGCAATGGCTTATCCACTTAGAAATGGTTTGCTTAGAAATGGCCTTCCCCTCTGCCCCTGCATTAAATGCAACCAGCAGCTATTCAGATTTCCTGAGGTTTAGTCCTATCCAAGTAAAATCTAAGTTGCCTGTGCACGTACAAGAAGTGCAGTATTCGTTCCCCTTTATTCTGTGGATTAGAAAATAATTTTGGCAAATGAATGGACTCATTAAGGGCCACAATGGATACCACCTTGGGCATGAAGGAGGGATTGGTCCTGAGGGACACCCTGTCCGCATGAAAGATGATGAAAGGCTCCACAGCCATGAGGCCCTGTAATTCAGACACCCTTCTTGCAGAAGTGATGGCTAGAAGGAAGGCTGTTTTCCAGGAAAGGAATTTCAACTATGCATTTGCAGCTGGCTCGAACGGAGATAGAGTGAGCTTTTCCAATACAACATTAAGGTCCCAGGTTGGAGTAGGGGCTCTCCTCGGTGGTCTTAAGTTTTTGGCCCCTCGGAGGAATTGCTTCCACAGTGGATGAGAGAAGAGGGGTGGTTCTGTATTGTAATGAGCTGAAATGGCTAAGGCATGAATTTTGATAGAGGAAAAGGAAAGGCCCTTGTAAAGCATCACAGTTAAGTATTGTAGAATCTGAGGTAAATTGGGCACGGCTGTGACCATCCCCTGAGTTTGGCTCCAGGAACAGAATCTTTTCCATTTTTCAGCATAGGATTTTCTAGTACTAGACCTCCTTGCCTCCAGAATGACATCCTTCACTTGCTTACTGAGTCCTCTAGCATAGACTAGATCCAGGCCTGCTGAATCTAGCTTTGTTTGTATAACTTGAGCACTAATCCAGGCATTCTTTAAAGTATTCAATTGTATTTATTACTGCTTGGTAGCAACTTGATTAAAGTGTAGCTATCATTCTAAGTCTTTTGGATTAAGCACTTGGGCTTCAGACCAGTTGTTTTACATTAGGAAGGTTTGTGGCCTGCACTGTGGTGGCAGGACAGGTAGCTTACATCCTTCTAAGTTGGGAACTGCTGATTGAGGGCTCAGTGTCCGTTATTCTAAAAGTGTATTAGCTCTGGTTTAAGCACTTGGGCTTCAGGCCAGTTATTTTACATTAAGAAGGTTTGTGGTCTGCACTCTTGTGGAAGGAGAGGCTGGACTCTGCCCTTCTGAGCTGGGAATTTCTGGTTAAAGGCTTATAGTCCCTGCATATTTGAACTGCTTCTTACTGAAACTGGTACACCTTGTTTGCTGTAGCATAGACTAGATCCAGGCCTGCTGAATCTAGCTTTGTTTGTATGCTTGTTGTTTGTTTGCTTGTTATTTCCCTGAAACGCTAATTCCACCTAAACGCTTTTCAGCTTCTGTGGATCCCTAGTGATATCTGCATTGCTTACTGTACTTATTTCCTTGTTTCACTTGAAAGAAAGTTACTGTTTGCTGTTTTTGCATTTAAGTTACCTGTAACACATTGCATTTAAGTTACCTGGCACTTGCTCACTAAAGCAATTATATAAGTCAGCACTAAAAAATTAAAAGCACTACACCCTCAGAAACTCCCCTTGAATACCTTGTTCCCCATTGGCCCTTTTTTTCAATTATAAAGGAATTCCCAATACTATTCTAGCATGTCCAAAGGTCAGTTGTCAATCTCCTCTCCGGTCCAGCTGGTGAATCCGGGAATCTAGAGGCAATGTTACAACTGCCTCATGTACACAGACAACCCTCTCCTCCTCCCAACAAATTCCAACACATGTGAGAGATGCAACCATATAGCCAAACTGGAGGCTTAGCTCTCTCAACTCAGTACTGGCGTAACCAGTCAGGAGGAGAAGGAAACAACACTCACTACAATTCCAGTCTCACACAGACCTAACACGACAGCAAACACACAAAAACATACTCGGAGGCTCTAAATAAAAATCTGCCTAAGCAGCAGAGACCTCCAAAGCAGACACCCAAGCAACCGCTACCTCAAAAAAAAACACGTGCAACACATAGCTCACAAAGCCAGTGTGCCAAACAGTCACAGCCCTTAAGGCTAAACAACACACCTGATACACTTGTAACAGGTGACTCTTTCGTCAGGCACACTGACGTCCCGCTCACCAGGCTGAATAAGGAGAATGTCACGGTGAGCTGCCTGTCAGCCGCTAGGATCCGCCACATAACACAAGCACTCAGGTCACTCCAAGGCAAGTACAAATATGACTCAGTCATTGTCCATGCTGGTGTGAATGACCTGAGACGTACCACCCTGGACTACATGAAAAGAGACAGAGGAGCCCAGGTTGGTATGACCCTGACCTTGAGTAGCATCTTACCCTCACCAAGAATGATGCCACAATATGAAGACAATTGATCAATTTCAACAATTGGCTTTAGTATTGGTGTCATTCAAAGGGGATCCAATGCCTGTCAGCCTGGGATGACATGCTCGACAAGCCATGATGCTTCGCTAGGGACGGCTTGCACCTGTCACCCCTGGGCTTTCGGATATTTGTAAAGGCTCTTGCTACCCCCATAGTGCCTTTTTTAGGCAAGGCTCAAAAGACAAACCCACCCTCCATAGGTATCGCAAGGGATAAGAAACTAAGAGTAATGTTACTCAATGCCAGAAGTCTAAACCTCAAGATGCACGCACTCTAAACTCTCCTCAGCATGGAGAACATCGATATCTGTGCAGTAACAGAAACCTGGTTCAAGGCTCCCGAGAGCACCCCAGCACTACCAGGTTATACCTCATACCATGCTTTTCGGCCCCAAAACTTGGACTGAACCACAAAGGAGGGAAGTATCAATGTTCGTCAAAGATACCCACACCTCCAGGTTGGTGGCACAGCACGAAGCATCAGAGACTATCCATGTGCAACTAACAGTGAGTAAAACTGCCTTCCAGTTTATAGCCTGCTACAGACCACCCTCCCAAACCCAGGAACCCCACTCGGCCTTCCTGAGAACACTGGAAAATATGAAGGTCTCTCCAAACACCATTATATTGGCGACTTCAACTACCCAAACATAGACTGGGAGCATTACTCTAACTGCAACACCTAGCCCAAAGGTTCCTAGAATTTATAAACTCAAATGCTATGGAACAACTTGTTACCACTCCCACAAGAGGGGAAAACATACTGGACCTGATCATCACCAACATGGGGACCCTATGCTCCAGACCAGAAGTGTATCCCTCACTGGTAAGATCAGACCATAAACTAATCTCACTGGATATTCACATCCCGACCCCACCCCCTGCCCAGAAAACCACAGTGAAAAACTTCTCTAAAGCAAATTTCACACTCCTCAAAACCGAGGTGGAATCCTTCAAAGCCCCCGGGCCAGTGGAAAATACGGCCCAGACCGCAGAATCCTTTATAAACACATTCTATGAACACCTTCAGGAATGCATGGATCATGCAATCCCAAATAAAACCAAGACCCAATCCTCCAAAGGCAGATGTCCTGTCTGGTGGACCCTAGCCATAAACAAACTATACAATAGAAGGAGGAAGCTACTACATGATAGAGCAAAATCCTAAAAAGGGAAGGCATCTCTGATCAGTATTAGCAAAAAACTACAGGCACTCATAAAATCATCTAAGGCCAGCTTCGAAAGAAAAATTGCACAGGACACTAAGGATAATCACAAGGCTTCCTTTAGTTATGTTAGGAACCTGGGTGGGAATTCCCAGATATGCTCAGAATTAGTCCAAAATGACAAAAAATACACCGAACCCACAGACATTGCCAACATCCTAACTGACAGGTTCAGCGCAACCCCCCCCCCCACCAAAAGGGCAAATATCTATCCCAGCAGAGTGCTGCCCCCCCTGACATCTCAGATGCTCAGGTAAGAGCCGCCCTCTCCAAAGCAAAAACACAGCATCAATGGGACCAGACAGTGTCCCGGCTGTCCCTACATGAACTCCAAGAAGAGCTAAACCCAAACATAAAACTACTGTTCAATCTCAGCCTTACTACAGGATATGTACCCAAAGAGTGGCGTACAGCAACAGTGGTCCCTCTCCACAAAGGTGGTGCCTCAACGGATCCTGGAAACTATCGCCCCATAAGCCTGACTAGCTTGGTCTGCAAAGCTATGGAAAGGATCATCATGGACCTCATAAATAAAGATATTGGGGACCTACAGACACTGGATCCTACCGAGTTCAGCTTTGTTAAGGGCAGATCCTGCCTCTTAAACCTGGTTGATTTCTTTGAAACAGTCACCAAGGCCACTGACAAGGGGAAGATGGTCCACACAGCCTACCTGGACCTCGCAAAAGTCTTCGATACAATACCCCACTCGGGCATTATAGATAAGCTCACCAGCTTAAATATAAACCCCTGTGTCACTAGATGGGTTGCAAACTGGCTCAAGGACAGCGCCCACATGGTTAGAATTGCTGGAGCCATGTCGGACTCCAAACCAGTTACAAGTGGCATCCCACAAGGCTTAGTCCTGGGACCTCTCTTGTTCGGTATATATTTCTCTGAGGTACAGGCCAACACGGAAGGACTGTGGCTGACCAAGTTCACAGATGACTGCAAAATGGGCGCCATAATCGGCTCTCCAGCCGACACAAGCATCCTTCAAAAGGGCCTCATAGAAACAGACAACTGGTGCCAGAGCCATGGCCTCAAGCTAAACACCAAAAAGTGTATAGTCATCCCCTTTGGCAAAAACAAAGTGCCCACAAATTACCACATAGGTGGTAATCCATTAAGTACAGAAGAAGTAATTAGGGACCTGGGGACCCAAGTTGATAGCAATCTCTCATTTGACAACCACGTGGCCAAAGTGGTTAGAAAAACATTTTATATAGCCCACCTAATCATGAAGGGATTCACATCTAGATCAGGGGAGGTCATAGTGCCTCTTTACTCATCCCTCATCAGGCCCATAATTGAGTACAATGCCCCTTTTGGGATGTACCTTACCAGACACCTGCAGCAACTGGAAAGACCCCAAACGTACCTCACCAAGAGGATCAAAGAGCTCAAATAGATGCCATATTCTGCCCGGTTAAAGAAACTCCAGCTCTACTCAGTGGCATACCGCCTGCTCAGAGGCGATCTGTGCCTGACGTATAAAGCCATGTCCAACCCAGAATTAATGGACATGCTGCACCTCAGAAAATCCAAATCCCATCGAGCTACGCGCTCGAGAGACTTGACCCTCAGCAGTGAAATAAATAGGGCATGCTGGAGGGACAGATTCATAACCCAGAAGCTTCCTTCACTCTGGAATAAAATCCCAGTCCAGGTTAGGCAGAGTCCCTCATTGACTCTCTTCAAGAGGAATCTTGATGAGTGGATGGGAGATCGTAGGTTTACCCCGGGTATCACTTCTGTTTCACTCTTAGACAGAGGCACAGTATACTAACCTCGAAAAAGGGCATAGCAAAATTAATTTAAAATGGGTGGTGAAAGCCAAACACACTCTGGCTAGGCTTATAAATGCCCTAGGCCAGATAGCCTAGCATGAACCTATGAACCTATGGTATTGGAAAGATCAGGTAATTAGCCAGGCTGCCAGGTTCAGGGTTTGAAGCTGTTGATGCAGAATCTGGCCCTCTTGCTGAGACAGCAGAGCAGGGGTCTGAGGCAGGTACCATGGTGCCAGTAGTGACATACTGTGCAAGAAGGGGTACCAGTGTTGGCGTGGCCAGTCTGGTGCAATCAGTATTGTCCTTGGTTTGTTCTATTTGATCTTTAGTAGTACCTTGGAGAGGAGAGGCAGAGGAGGAAAGACAAACTGGTGAAGGACAGGGCATCCACTTTCCAAGCTGGTTTGTGGGGAGTCCTTGTGCAGAATTTGTCCAATTGGTAGTGCTGGGGCGAGGCAAACAGTTCTATCTCTGGGCTCCCCCATTTGTTTCTCCACATGTTGAATATCTTTGTTTCAGTTTCCACTCGTGTGGGTCAGAGATTTCTGCATAGGTCGTCTGCCAGCGTATTTAGCTTTCCTGGCAGGAATTGAACCTGTAGATGCACTTGTTAGCTCAAGGATGTGTTCCCAGAGCCATGGCTAGTCTGCAGAGAGGGTATGAGTAGGTTCCCCCCTGCTTGTTTATGTACCTCATAACAGTGGTGTTGTCCATCTTTACCAATAATTGTCCTGGAAGAATGTGGTCCTTGAAGGCTGACAGAGCATCCTGTACAGCTAACATTTCTTTTTGACTGATATGCAGGTGCATTTGACTTGGGTTCCATTTGCCCTGAATGCACTGCCCTGCCAAGTGAGCCCCCCCCCATGCATAGTCTGATGTGTCTGTTAGGGCTTGGGTGGCAGGGTGTAGAGGGAATAGTAGTCCCTTGTTTTGGTGGCAAGCCTCTGCCCACCAAAGGAGCTCTATCTGTAGACAAGGTATGATAGGAATTATTGATTCTAGATCCTGAGAATGTTGACACCATAGGCTTTTAGATACCATTGTAGTTTCCTCATATGCAGTCTTGCATATGGAATTAGTAGAATGCAGGAGGCCATGAACCCCAGGGCTTGCAGTAGTTTGAAGTAGGCTGTCAAATGAACATTTTTCTCTGGCGTGAGGTAGGCCATCTGGGAAGTTGTATTCAAGCTTGCTCCCAGGGGTACAATATGTGATTTCTTTTCATTTATGGTGTACCCCAGAGAAGTTAGCAATTTCTTTACAAATGCCAGATGAGTTAATAGTATGTCCAGGCTTTCTGCCTGAATTAGACAATCGTCCAGGTATGGGTATAACTGAATATTTATTTGCCTGCAAAATGCAATGACTGGAGCTAGGCACTTTGTGAATACCCTGGGCGCAGTAGACAAGCCAAAGGGCAGTGCAGAGAACTGATAGTGCATGTAGCCTGCTCTGAAGCGTAGGTATCTTCTGAAAGATTCCCTTATTGGGATGTGCAGGTAGGCTTCCTTTAAATCCAGTGTTGCCAACCAGGCATCTTTGCCTAGCATGGGAAGCAGCTGATGAAGAGCTAGCATCTTGAATTTTGGAATTACAAAAAATGTGTTTAGGGTAGACAGGTCCAGGATAGGACGCCAGGAATGGTCTTTTCTGGGTACCAGGAAAAATCTGGAGTAGAAACCTTGCCCCCATTCTTCTTCTGGAACAGGGTGAATAGCCCTGATGCTTAAGAGAGAGAGAACTTGCTTTTGAGCCTCTGCCCACGGATTTGGGGGTAGGTCTGGACAGCTGTTCGGGGTTGGTAAGGAGTGGAAGTGGAATCTGTATCCTTGGGGATACTATATTTAAAACCCATTTGTCCTGGGTAATATGTTCCCAATTTTTTGCAGGCAGGGCAATCTTTCCCCCTAAAGGAAAGAGTCAGTTGAGCAGGGCTTGGAAAGTTTAAAGTTACGTCATTTAGACAGTTTACCATAGGGGGGAGTCTTACTACTCCCTGCTTTGGAAGTGGGAGCCCCCCACTGCTTAGGCCTGTGAGTACCTTGGGACTGAAGCCTGGGTGTTCTGCTGGTTCTGGGTTTGGACTGAGAAGGACTGGAAGATGCAGGAAAGGACCAATTCTTAGTGGGCTAATGCCTACTAAATCTGGGAGGTTGTACTTGCAGGAAATCTTTAACAGTTTGCATAGATTTAGTTTTTTCCTCCATCATTTTAACTACTTCTGCTTTTTTGCCAAACGGGCAGTCTTGGTTTAAGAGAGCATCCAGTAATTTAGCTTCAACATGATCTGGCAAAGATTGCTCCTTACGCCAAGCATGCTTTCTAAGTACAGACCCATTGACAGCGGCTCTACAAGATGCCTCTAATTAATCAAAACCACATTGCAAAGTATGTTTTCCAACTTGCTCAGCAAAATGCATTAAATCCTGTAATTCTTTATTTGCAGCCCAGTCAGGAATCATCATCATTTTCTGTTTAAGCAATCCAATAATAGTCTGCTGATACTTTAACATATGAAACTGGCAGTTTAAAGTCCTAATGGCCAAAGTCGCAGAATTGTATATCTTCTTACCCCATCTATCCAGCGCCCTGGAATCTCTATCAGAGGGGGTGAGATTTTTGGCAGTAGTAGCCTTAATAGCCTTGGGCCCCAGTAAAATGGTCTCAGGATCCGCAGTAGGATTTTTAAAGAGGAACTTGTGAGAGTCAGGTACCCTGTAATACCAATCAGGTTTTCTGGGAGCAGGATAAGGTGTCAGGGGCCAGGCTGGATTCCAAGAAGGCATCATCTACAATGTCCAGTACAGGAGCGATAGCTAAAGAATTCCCTAAGCCCCTTTTTGGAGTCAGAGTAATCCTGGCTTTCTCAGCGGAAATGCTCCCTAAGAGTATGCAAGGTTTCACCAAAAGAGGAATCCTCAGGAGGGGAAGCAGAGGGAATGGAGTCTTCTGCATCAGAATCCTCATAGGTAGATAAGGGCAAATCCTGGTCATCAGAGAAAACAGAAATTTCAGAATCCTGATCAGAAGAATCAGAAGGAAACTCAGTCCTAGGTCTCTTAGAGGGGGAAGGGTGGCTTCCCCTGATTAGAGTAATAAGGTCTTCAGCCATTCTTATCATTTGTTTTTTTAGACATAGGGGCCTGACCATGAGGTCTGGGTGTCGGTTTTCTAAGCATAGATAGAGTTTTAGGCCTTGAAGAAGAAGATGGCGTCAGTTTAATATGCAAGTCAGTAGGCCTGAATACACCCTCAGAAGTCGGTGCCAGCACAGCGGCTCTGGACCCATCCAACGTAGAGACATCCTCAGGTTCCAAAGTCGAAGAAGCATCTCGCGGCATACCGGGCTGCGAATGGGTCTTAGTAGAGGCCTGTGAATCTAAAGTAGAGGGTATCAGGGGCTGCGAAAGCGCCTCACTGAGTACCGGCGAACTGGCGACTAGCTTAGGAGAAGCGTCGTCGGCAGCTTTGGACCTATGCGGTCTGTCTCTGTCTTTATCTTTGTGTTTTTTCAGAATGTTTGTAGTCGGGTGGCTTACTGAAGCCATTTCTGGATAATTGAACAGAGTACCAAAATATTTGGATGCGTAAATGAACAGATGAATAGTACGAGGATTGAATAAGGCACAAAACCGACAGCGAGGTATGTCATTGGTCGGGGCCTAAGCAAGGAATGCAGTACAAATGAAAATCTTTATGAGGCATTTGCTTTCCACAAGAAATACAATTGTTAACTTTTACTGACATCAGTTTAGAACTAGAAAAAGGATCGGGATACTTAGCTTAGCTGAAGACTTCGGATCTGAAACTCGAAAATGAAAATTTCAGGAGTCAGTTGACCGGCACTTGGGAACTGCTTCTGCTTCGGGCACCGCACGGCAAGAAAGACTGATGTAATGGCATCGGCTCCATGCTTTATAACCCTGAATACCGGACATCATGGAAGATGAGACAGCAACCAACGCAGGACCCAAGACTTTGATAATCAGGCCGACTGAGGGCTACTCTAAGCAGATAACCCAAATGTGATGACTGCAACAGTGAAACACGAAGAACATCCATCACGTTGTTTCATATCACCTTGCCAGCTGAGTGGAGTCTACTGATTCAATGGATATTTTTCAAGGGGTAATTGCGAGATTATTTCTTAAAACAAACTGACCAGTATTTAAAAGGCATTATATAATATACACCGACAAAACAATATGACATACTTGAGATGTGTGGCAATTAATACAGAGGATTATGGCTCTGAACTGTTAGTTAACTACTTCCTTTTGCCCAGGGTAGAAGGTTTGATTCCTTCCGCCTGCATTTCCCTACTGGGTGACTGACAGTGACTCTAAGCAAAGTTACTTAATCAAAACAGTACTCATGGGTTATCCCAGTGGGTTTACCTGCTTAACAAATGTATAACAAAAAAGAAAAAAGCTGGATGAGCTGATCAGTTTAAAAGCAAAAAGAACCAAATGGGAGTTGCAGGACTGATTTTATAGTTTCCCTCTTGAGTAGGACTTGTTAGAAATGTAGCCCAGACATGCAGGAACAGATACGTAATCTCATCTTATAGTATCTGTGGGGAAAGTCCTAATCAGTGGGCAGACCACTGGGATGTATTCTACAGCAGTTCTAAGCTTGGGTATTTTATTTTGTTTCTATTTAGCTCATTGCTTGGGGCCATGCACACCCTCTGTCAGCAAATACCTCATAATGACTCAACACATGAGGAAAGCATGGCTAGTCCCTGTACTCACCAGTTGGTTCCATTAACTGACCAAGCACAATTTGTGCAATGGGAATCAGAGGACAGCTGTATCACACAAGGATATATAAATATACGCTTTCCCATTTTACAGAGAGCTAATACTGTAACTAATAGATAAAGGGGTCATCCACACTCCAGGGATGAGAAGAATTAATAAGTACCCAATGAGGAACGGTTCCACTTCATATCATCGAATTATCATTTCATCGAATTACAAATCATCGAGACCAAATCGTCGAAAACTCATTTCATCGAAAACTCATATCATCGAATCTCAGATCATTGAAAACTATAAAGCAGCTAAAAATAACATCCCAGACACTGTTTACTATGTTTATGCAGGGGGGCAAGCCCCCCTGCACCCCCCACACCCCCTGTAATTAAATATACCAACTCCAAGGTCGCACTACAGTGGGGTTAGGAAATTACCTTTTTCCCCCACTCTAGTGTGACCTTGGAGTTGGTATATTTATTTACGGGGGGTGGAGCCCCCCACATGGGGGGGTGCAGGGGGGGCTTGCCCCCCTGCATAAATGTAGTAAACACTTTGTGGAACGTTATTTGTAGCTGCTTCATAGTTTTCAATGATTTGAGATTTGATGATATGAGTTTTCGACGATTTGGTCTCGATGATTTGAAATTCGATGATATGAAGTGGAACCATGAGGAACACACCTTCACAGATAAACTATTATAGTGACTACATTACCAGTTGCATCCGATACCAGGATTCCTCCACAGTAAATAGGAATTAGGTAGAATCTCAAGCAGCAACAAAAAAAGGAAAGAAAAATACATGGTCAGAGCTAAAGGACTAAAATGAAATGTCAGTAGGCCAAATGTAGTAAAATCAATATGCCAAGGCCAGAAGACTGAATCCTATAACACTAAGGTGCAAAATGATGTCTAATATCTGTAATCATGAATGAGCAGTAGTGTTTGGTGAAAGTGTAAACATACCTATTAATGTTTCTTCAGTAGAATCTGTTACACAATGTGACAAAGGTGATAAATGTGTGATTAACATGAAACTGGAAGCACAAAAAGTGAAATCAAATGCAGCAATATTTACAGCATTTGTGTACTTCAAATAATCACAATTATGAAGTTACACTATAAAATGTAACTGGGCTACGGGTAAAAATGCCCTGCCATGCAATACAAAAACATTTTTTGGAACCAAGGCATGCAACATACCACAGTGTGACGGTCAAGATAACTGATTGTGAACTAATAAACAAAAAACAACTACTGTCCCAAGTACAAATAAATCCTGGTCCCGGAAAATTAAAAATGCTTTATTGGTCCAACCACCTCGATAGGAACACCACCAAACAAACTGAAAGGCTGTGGAAGAAACAGAGAAAACACTCCAAAATAACGTATTCAACACAACGTTTTCGTCGCCAACTTCTTCAGTTGTGAACTAATGTCCAAGTGGTGGTGGAAAAACTGCAACAATGGGGAACTTTTTCAAACAAACACTGGAAAACAGCTACAAGCCAGGTGGCATAGGTTTTGTCAGCACCAATCTCCAAAGTGCGTCTGCCTGTCTGATGGCAAAACACAAAGCAATGAGAAAAACTCTTGTAAAACTGCCAGCTACAAACTTTCTGAAGGGGAAACAGCTGTTCTATTTCCCTGAACTTGTGTACACCATTCAGGTAAAAACTAAGCTGACAGTGCAGATTTATCCCTAGAAAAAACACACAGTAATGAATGCACTGGTTCAAGGATAATTCTAAGACAACTTTCAGGAGGAAACATGGGTTAGTCCTAAGAGTACCTGCTCCTTCTTGTAAGACTAAGTATGGTTGCCTAAAAATAAAAAGGCCTGAAACTCCAAGATCCTGCAAGCAAAGGGCATTGATCAGCAAGAAATGCGTCTTCCAAAAGATAAATCTGAGAACTGACAAGTCAGTAGGCTTGAAAGGGGGGGGGGGTATGAAGAGGCTTGCTACTCATGACATTCAAGTCCATGGAGGAAAATAGTTCTTACGAAACACAGACTTAGAACCTCAGAGGATCTTCTTAACTAGACAGTGCTAGGCCACAGTCCTGTCCTTCACAATAACATGATGCACAGAAGCTTCCTGATGCACGTAGTTTAATTGTAGAATAAAGAGACTCAGAAATGAATAAGTGCCAAGAATAGGACACAACAGCCTCAAGATTAACAAACTGAGATGGTACAATATAGCTTACCAAGCAGAGTGACAGATTCTAATTAGCTGAATAAGTCCAATAGTAAGTGTAAAGCTCACTGGAGACTTCAGTCATACCAGAAATTATTGCAGGAATTTCAAGCAGGACAGAGAGAGAGATTTTACTATATGTAGTTAATTATAAAATAGTCAACGGTTACATGCATGATCCTGAAAACTTGAATAATGAAAGACTGCTTTTAATATTAACTTGGAAACAACACAGCAGTGGAAATTATTTGTCCTTTTCTCCCAAGAATGTGTAATGTTGGAGTAAGTATGTGTAATGTTGGAGTTAGTAAATTGTGTGCATGTTTAGGTGCAAGGGTTGTGAACTTTAACAATTAAGTTCATGTAAAATGTCTAATTTTTTTCTCCCCTCTGGGCTATCTGCTGCTGCTACTGGCGCTGGTTAATGTCCCTACAAATGTTCAATCACAGCAGACCACATTAAAGTCCAACCTAGGGGTTATGACAAAGGTCTTAACCATACATTCAAAATAAAAAAAAAAAAAAAGAGGACAGGCTTGATCCACTATGGAAGACTGGAACTTTGACAGAGGAGACAAGTAGCTAAGAGACTTTTACTGCTAATGTGGCAGAGGTAAACATCTTCTTGGTGTCATAGGACTAGCAGGCAGTAAGATGGTTAGGCATTGTGGTCTCAAACTTTGCTGGACCACAAAGCTTACACAACAGTCCTCTACAATATGCTCACAGGGAATCTAACACCAATCAGCTTTGGACTTGTAGAATGAATCCACCTTCTTGACAGCAAAGGGAGAAGTACTGAGATGGTCTGGGCTACATAAATAGAATCCTTAGCACAGACTCCATAGGTTTGATGAAGGAAATCAATGCCTCTTCCTTCCAAATGTACTTATCTTGGAATGTCTTAGGTGGTAAGTAAGGTAAGGGGGCTCTCACCGGCCAATTCATAGAGAATTTCATGACCCATGTGTCTTCTTTGAAAGGGTGGAGCCGCAGGAGATGGGTGGCCTTGTTTTACTGGGATACAGTACATTTTATTGCAACACTGATCGTCAGAGATCTCTACTGAAATATGACAAATAAAAGCTTTGATTTTTCTGAGCTAGGTGAATGGTGAGGGGTATGCTCCTTGCATTTCTATGCAAATGGATTTGCCACCAGCATTCCATCACTTATTAATCTACTCAGAGGTTGTTACATGCATTCAACTGACAAACTCTTAACAGAACAGTTGCACCTTATCTGCCTGGATGAGAATAGCAACAGTCTCATACCATGATAAAGACACAGACCTGTGTAATCTCATCTTTGAGACAGGCAGGCCTATTCTGAGTCATTGCAAGAATATGCTGCACATGTGATCACTGGAGATTAGGTAATGGGGCACCACTGCTCAGGGACACACCTACAGAAGGCAGCACTGGCACAGGACAGACCAATATGGGTTCTTGTGATGGCAACAGGCTATGCCCCATCCCCAGGCTCCCAACATATGTCACACAACAGCCTAACGCTGAATGCCTGACCTGCAGGTTCCATGGTTGGAGGTCCTGGTGAACCCTCTACTCTCTGTGCCACTGAGCCCTGGTTTAATTCAAAGACAGGCCTAGGAGAAGATTCCTCAATCCAGAGTGCAACCACGAAGCACCCATCAAGAGACTGAAAGGTACCACTTCCAAAGTGCAGTCTGTTTGCTGGCAAGTACTGCCTACTCAACTGGCTTACACATCACGCCAGCCCCAAAGTAGCTGAAGTGCAAACTTGACTTCTTTCTAGCTGAAGGGAGGCTGGTGACACACAGGGCCTTCAAAGTAGCCTCTGTAATGGACTTATTTTTATTTATTTATTTAACATTTGTTGACCGGGCTAGTCTAGCTGGATATATGTCCATTTTCAGTAGAGGCCCGGGGAGAAAAGCTCCAAAAGAACAGACCAATTTAAAAACAAATTACATTTACAAGGCATTTAACTTCAGTAACAGATGCATTAAAGTTTAGGTAAGATAAAAATACAGATAAAATACCACATCCCTTATTTTCAGGTTTGAATCTTTTTTTTTTTTCATAGAAGGAGAGTAGCAAGAAGGAAGAGGGAAATTCTTAGAATAGGATCTTAGTAAGGAGTAGGGAAAGAGACGAGTAATAGAGAATACAAAGAGGAAAAGGAGAGAGTAGTAAAGTGAATTGAGCTTACCTACTTTGTATGCTTTCATTTTTCATGATCCTCCATCACTAGCCGGACAGCATGCAATGCAGCTTCCCAACTGTCTTTGCACTGGGTAATTTTAGCTGCTGCCACCCTGCAGGAATTAAGGTCAGTCTAAGGATTCTTCCACTTGAATCCCTGTCTATCTGTGTTGAAATACACTGGTACTTGTATGGCACTGCTTTACTAATTTGTCTCCCACAGACAATGCTGGTGTGGGTCATGGTTCATCATTTATAACACTTCTGATGGCTTCAAACTCAAAATTTTCAAGCTGAATATCAGGACGAGGGCCCAACTATACAAACGGCAGAAAAAACATGGCGGTTCAGGGACTATGCATGCTTTCCTAGTCCAGCATATATGTCAAAATGCATGAAAGTGAACACAGATGTTTCTGCTTCAGTTAGGAAGGCCATTGCCAATAACATGGTAAACACATGGCTAAATGGTATCAATGAAACCATGAAATTATAAACTTTGCCAATAGCTGGGGTCAAGCCTATCCAATCACAGTGTTTTAAGAGCCAACAGAACTGAAACTTCAGCTAAAAACTTGTGAGCAAGGGGATAAAAATCTGAATGTCTGCTACACAGACAGACACATATTTTTTTTAATGTGTGATGGTTTCAACTCCAAGAAATGCAACTCATGTCTAGTAACAAGAATTATGCCAAAAAGGCAAAAAAGCCACAAGCTTTTAACTCCACCTCAGCCTACAGTATCAGCAGAGAGTCAAGGGGTCACTTAAATATACATTTTTTAACCTAAAAGAATAGCATACCAGAAGTTAAGTGAAGCACCAACAATAACGCACAATGTTTGAGGGATAGCATCCTTTTCAGTAACTGAATAACTCAGTTTCCAAATACAGATTCTACTGTAGAGTCCTTTGTCTGAGTTCAAGTAATTTTACCTCTCGTCAACAGGTGGCACCACTTCCAGTGTAAGCATCGCTATAAATGGCCAGTGTGTTTTATACTTCTCAGTTTCTTTCTGGTGGACTTGACAAATGAGAAAAAATACCTGCTGCCAAGCAACCCGAGTAACCAATGCCAACAAAAGGTAATACATGTACCACATTCCAAATAAAAGAAAAAAAAAAACATGGTACAATTTTGGTTTGCATACACCATTACGCTTTCATACTGCAAACGTTTTCACAATGTATTCAATGAAGAAACTGAATAAATAGGGTGAGAAAATACAGACTTGTCCTATTCATCTTCCAATCCTGAACTAGTCAGTTGTTCTATATTAATTTTTAAATGTTGCTTCTTGCTCTACAAAGATTCTTCAGAAGACAAATAATTTGACCTGGTATCCCCATTTCATTACGAACTTGCCACAGTTTTGCTGCAGTCAACACAGTCATAATCTTTAAGGTAGTCAACAAAGCATAAGAAAAGAACTTTTTTCTGGAAATCCCTTGCATTTTCCATTATCCAGTGGATGGTCTTGTTTCTCTACCATTTCTAAAACAAGCTTGCATACCTGGCAATTCTTGATTCATACATTGCTAGAGACAAGCTTGCAGGATCTTGAGCATTACCTTGCTAACATGTGAAATAAGTGCACCTGTTTAATAATTTGAATATTATTTAGTATTGCCCTTTTAGGGGGATTGGAATATAAATGGACCTTTTTCTAATCCAATGGCTACTGTCCCAGTTTTCCAAATTTGCTGGCAAATGCCATGCAGCACTGTACCAGCATCACTGTGCGGGATTTTAAATACAACTGGAATTCCATCACTTCATGCAGCCTTTTTATTAGCATGGCTATCCAAGGCCCACTTAACTTCACATTCTAGGATGTCTGGCTCATGATCAGAAGACGCATCATCATAAACTTCAGTGATGTTGGTGGTGTTCTTGTTTTGTTCTTCTGCATATTCCTGCCAAATTTTCTTAATATTTTCTGTTTCTGTTAGGTCACTCCCACCTTTGTCTTTCTTCATACCTATTTTTTTAACCTGGACGTTTTCCTTAAATCACTAATCTTGAACACATCTTCGGTCTTTCCCATTTCACTGTCTTCTTCCAGATATTTCCATTGCTTATTTAAACATGCCTCCTTATCTCCTCTTGTTATCCTCTAAAACTCTACATTCAGTTTAACATTTTCCTGTCTCCATTGCCTTTAGTTCTCCTCTTTTTTCTGTCACTTTCAAAGCCCCAGCAGACAGCCTTTTTATCTTCTTAATCTTTTTTTCTGTTTGTAATACATTTGTTGCCACCTGCTGGACAACACTCTGTTCACCAGATCTAAGCTGTTAAATCCTTCCCTCCCCCAATACATATTCATTTAGAATCAGTCTCAGTAGCTCATCAGGTTGCACACGTACACATTTGGTACTGGAAGCACACATGGTATGTGGGTTCCATTCCTACACCAGGAAGAGGGATAATTTAGAATACTAACTCCTCAGTACTGCATGGTGTGGGGGGGGGGGGTACTGCTCTCTTGAGTATGCTGTACTTTAGATGAGATGTTAAATCGAGGTACCAGCTACCTGAGTTGGATGCAAAATATTCCATAGTATTTACCAAAAAGAGTAGTGGAAGTGCTGCTAGTGCACAGGCCAAATCCCCCCCAGTCCATATGAATACCATCTCATGACTAGGTCATTCGACAAAGTGTAAAAATATTAGTACTCATCTCTCACTGGCCTGTACACTTTTCTTACTTTCTTTAACTCTAAACCTTGTAATAGGAAGCTGATGGTCTGAGCCCAATCAATTTTAAGTTAATGTACTGGGGAATGCCAAAACAGCATTATATTGGATTTGAGGTGTTTACAATCAGTTTGATTGCATGTAGCCAGTTTCATAGGATAGGGAAGTTGGTCTAATTCTTTGGATGCAGCGTTGCTGCTTCTAGAACATTTAGTGATGATGGCCTTGTTTGCCTTTTATTGTCTAGAAAAATGTTACAATATTTGAAAAGGTCCACACTTGACATATTACTGAGAATTTCTGGTCTATATTAAAAGCCCGACATGACAAATGCTCGAGTCGATGTACATCGACACATAAAGGTCGATGTACGTAAACAGCAAAACATGAAAAAATGTGAAATTTGGAACGCCGAACGTGTTTTCTGGTCAGCAGCACGATGGTGGGGATAAGGAAATATATCCTTTTCCCCACTGTAGTGCGACTGTGGCGTTGGTATATTTAGGTAGGGGGTGTGAAGGGCAAAGCCCCTCACATGGGGGGTGCAGGGGGCAAGCATGTTAAAGTAATTATTTAGTGTAATTTTTTACTTACCTGTGTAGCGCATTCTGATGACTGAACTCGTTCGGCATTTCAAATTTTGTGGGTTTCGTGTTTCGCTGTTTATGTACATCGACCTTTATGTGTCGATGTACATAGACTCGAGCTTATGTCATTTCTGTCTTTTAATATAAACCTGAGAATTTCATACATTAATCACACCTTAAGTTGCAAATACATACACATCCAATTTCATGTTACTATATCTGTACACTGTTTAATATGCTATTGTGTCTTTAATGTTCTCTCATATTTCAGTTAAATACAAACTGCATGTGCCATACAGCCACTTTCAGTTGTTAGCAGAAAATGGTCTTAGGACCTGCTTACTTATCTGGGTAGCAAATGAATTAATGAAACAGATACCTCCACTTCCAGGTACACAGCAAATGCAAGCTAGTATTGTTTATAAAAGAAAACTACCAAACTCAAACTTGCACATTATATAAAAATAAAGTTATGTTGCTACAGATAATTAATAAATTCCATGAAGGATGGTCCTTTTGAAGCCAATAATGAAATCCCAGCAGAATTAGACATTCAAACTTTCAAAAAAATACAGGCTCAGTTTGCAGAAATAAATATTCAGTAATGGTGGTGCTGCAGTAGTATTGTCGCCTCACAGTAAGACGCTTTCCGGTTCGATTCTCAGCGAGAGCGTCTTCTGCGTGGAGACATGCGTGAATGGGCGTACCTTTGTTGAAGGTTGTGCGTCAGGGCTGGAAACTCGGCACGTAAAAATCAACTACCAATCATTAGCGGACTGGAGTTCCACTGTCGCGTCCCCTAACCGGGAAAAGCCGAAAGACACAACAACAACAACATTCAAAAACCTAGCTAAGATGGTTATGTTTCCCTAGATTATGTTTTCATCATATGCTCAGTATTTTTATACAGTATGTCCAAATTCAGGTTAGCTGCACAATTATGAAGAGGTGGTCCCCTCAAAATTCTTTTTTTTACTATAAAGAATATTAAAATATTATTATTTGTATTTAATAGTACATTCATTGTTAATGTTGATAGACAGTCTTTTGGATTATTTTTTTTTACTTTTTGAAATCAGTTTCAAGTTTATGAGGGATTAGTCTGAATAAAGGGAGACCATTTTAATGTTAAACACTTGTCAGCCTTTAAATACTTGAGACTATACTTGTAACTTTTTCTATAAAGGATTTTACATGAATTTTGTGACTTGCATTACCGAGTCTTGAACTTCTGATTGGAATAGATGCCATATAACTCCCAATCAATCAAAACTCCTGCCTATAAAACTGGACATGTTAGACTACTCCTTGAAAACATTCCTACTCATAAAGCTGTTCACCTCATTAAATGTTTGAGGTCAACAAAGTCAAAAAGACAGGGCCAATGCATAATGCTTTCAGATAGTGGTTTATGATCTACCATATGATAAAAAATACAGTTCCAGTTTCCTGGATTATTAAATTCAGTAGAAACAATGCTACTGGAAGAAACAGCTTCAGAATACAGGTGAAAACTGCATATTTAACTTAAAACCCTGAAGTCAGCAATCTGTAAACTGATGATCTATAAAAAGGTACAACTGAGACTTCCAAAACCCAGGAGAGCTCAACATCTCTATCAGGCAATGGTGCAGACGAGATGTCAAAGTGGAGAGACAATCATTATAATGGATCTCATTAACAATGGAATCAGAATAATCTCTAACAGCAGACATAAATCCTTCACTTGTTGAAAATGTACATAGCTTTGTGCGTTTTTTTTTTCTAAGTTACAAGCAAATGGGGGGGCTGATTTTTTGAGCATTTTCATTGAAGCAAACAGTCTTGAAAATGTGGCATGCATTCAAATGTAGATGAGATGCAAATGTTTAAAATATTAGCCTGTCAAACAGTGTGTGCCTGTAAGCCAAAAACAGGAAATACACGCACAAAAAAAAGTCATGTATAACAGGTGGGAGTAACTGCTTCCTATCATAATGGCTACTATTGTTCATATTGACATGGTATCATGGAATTTAAATGGCCTTACAGGTACAGACAACAAAACTAAGTATTGGGTTATATTAAGAAATGCAGGATGCAAATAGTACTACTGCTAAAAAGGCATTTAGATAGAAATGAGCATATGAATTTGACAAAGAAATAATTTTAGGATGGACATTCAACATATCAGTTTCAAAGGAAATACGGAATACTGATTGCTAGATAATGACAGAAGAGGAAAAAAGAATATTACATTTGGGGTGGTAAGGGGCAATAGGCAAGGGAGGATGATTAGACTGGCATGTATTTATATTACACCACAAGCTGCTATTACTGGGTTTAAAATTCTGGGAAAAAGAATGAGTTTTCAGCAGGGAATATTATATATGCATGGGGACTGGAATGTGATTTACTATAGTGGGGGATGTACAAGAGGGACCTAGAAGTGGAAAATATACCAAAAGAGCATAGTTTTCTGCAAAAACATGACATTTGGTATGGAAGATGTGAATTCAGTGGTAAAAGATCAGACAGAATTTACTTATTTCCCAAGGTGCAAAAATTGGCCTAGAACGGATAAAATTTATACTTCATAGGGGCATGTTTATTTAAATTGAAACCTTTGACACACATCCAATTACTATTTCACATCCTGCAGTGATAAAAACTAAGGGAAAGATGCAGGATAGTGAAGAAGAAATAAGACACTGGCTCTTCCTAATTGTTAAGAGATGTATTTAAAGGATGGGCAGTGCAAATTATTTGAGAGTTAAAGAAAAAAAAGAAGTTATGTTGTCATAATGTTCCATCTGTGTTGTCCATTTTCATTCTTCCTTGACCTGTGGGTTTCAGATCTGACCACAGATCCCACTCAGCCACTTTTCAAGCTCAAGATTCAATGCTCAAGCTCCTCCTCTCCATCTCATAATGCCTCCTTCGATCGGGTTTGGTAAAAATTATACAGCTAAGTACCTATAGAGATACAGAAGAAAAAGGTTCAGGGGCTCAACTCAGGAACTACAGTTCCTGAGAGAGTCCAACTCAGTCAGGTCTACATGGAAAAGAGGCCACAGGGAAGGAGGGTGGGGAGGTCTTGGAAGAATAAAAATGGACAACACAGATGGAATGTTATGGTAAGAACACAACTTCTTTATATGACGTCATTTTCATTCGTTCCTCGACCTGTGGGACAGAGTCCCCAGCTACACAGAACCTAGGGTGGCCCTTATGGAAGGATATTCTGATGCACCATAGATCCAAAGGCAGTTCTATTCCTGGAAATGATGTCTTGTTTGTAATGAGAAATAAAGGTATGAGACCTTGACCAAGAGGCAGCTGCAATCTTGCAACCATCTGGCCAGAGTAGGTTTAGTAACTGTTGTGCCTTTCCCCACATCTGAAAAAGATGTATAAACAGCTGGTCAGATTTTTTTGTAGGATTTTGTCCTGTCCAGATAAAAATGCAATTACCTATGAATGGAAATGACACTATCTTCTGTAACCACTTTAGGTAGAAAGGATGGATTGGTCCGTAAGGAGAGACTATCCTTATGGAAGATCACATAAGGCAGTGTATTTAAATTGAAACCTTTGACACACATCCAATTACTATTTCACATCCATTCAAGAGATGCAGCATGAGAATTTCTCCTCCCCTCCGCTGAAAAAAAACTTCTGTGGAACCTAGTCGGACAATCCCGGTCAACAAATGATAAATAAATAAATAAATAAATCCTGCAGTGATAAAAACTAAGGGAAAGATGCAGGATAGCGAAGAAGTCATGAAGAAGAAGCACAGAGGGCTTGGAGCTCAAACTTTTTTCACTGATGTAACAGCAAACAAAAAGGCTGTTTTCCAGGAGAGAAACTTCAGATCCACATTAACTGCTGTTTCAAAGGGAGGAAGAATCAAGGCTTGTCAAATCAAAGTAAGATCCGAAGGAGGGGTTGGATCCTTGATTGGAGGATGGAGTAAAAAGGTGTCCCTGAGAAAAAAAACTTACATAGTCTAGAAGAAGCTAGAGTAGCAGAGTTTTCCCCAATGTGGAAATGTAAAATGAATAAAGGTCAGACTAAGGATTCTTCCACTTGAATCCCTGTCTATCTGTGCTGAAATACACTGGTATTTATATGGCACTACTTTACTAATTTGTCTCCCACAGACCATGCTTCACTGTAAAATAGCTGGCTCCATTCTGGAAGAGAAAAGCCAGGAAATCTAAAAACACAGGAAAAGGAGCCATAAAAGGACGCATAATAGAGAACATTTTCCATTTGTTCTTGTATATCTTCCTAGTAGTTGCTTTGTGTGCTGATATCAGAATCTCTCGGACCACGGATGAAAGCCTGGGATGTCTAACCATCATTGGAACTGGTGAAACCATGCAGTCAATTTTAAACTCTGTAGGTTCAGATGAGTCTGTCCTGTGGGGTGGGATTACACATCTGGAAGAGATTCCAGAGTCCATGGTGGACAAAGTGGATGAGAACAAAGGAAGGTGAACTACATCTGGCAAGTCCAGAAAGGAGCAATGAGGATTCAACTCGTAAGCTTTCTGAAGAAATTTGGGAATCAGCAGTAATGGCGGAAATGCATAGAGTAGACCAGGAGGCGAAACCTGGACTAGACCATCTCTCGGGGGCTGTTCTTTGCCCTGATCCCTCCCCAGGAACTTGCTGCATTTGTTGTTGAAGGGAGAGGTAAAGAGGTCGCAGCAAGGATGACCCCACTTGTGGAAGCTCATGTTTGCCACTGACTGGCTCAGAGAACACTCGTGAGGCATCAGTATTGTTGTGCTGAGCCTGTCCACTAGAATGATGGTCTCCCCCGAAATGTGTGTTGAAACTAGAAAGTGGTTGGTAGAGATTGCCCATTGCCACACTCTCATTGCTTCTTGACACAGTGGGTATGATCAGTTTCCCCAGTGTTTGTTGATGCATCATACCACAGACATTACTGTCTGTTTGAATTGCAATGGTCCTGAAGGAAGGAAGCTGTGTACTGCTTGCAACGCTAGAAGAACCACTCATCTCCAGGACACTGATATGCAATTTGGTCTCCGGAGATGACCATGTTCCTTGGACCGTAATTCCCAAAAATGCCCCCTCCCACCCCAACTGGGAGGCATCAATAGTCAGTGTGGCATTTGGCAAGGGAATAATGAAAGGATGACCTTGGTAGACTTCTGGGGAATGGAGTCACCAGAGAAGAGAGTCTTTGCAAACCCTCGACAGTTTTTAAGGCAACTCAGAGGATGCTGAAGTAATGACCATTGAACTGATAACATCCACTGTAGGATTTGCATGTGTAAGCGTGCTGTATGCAGTAGCATTATCATGGCAGCCATAGAACCTAATGCTTTTAGAACTAGTTTTGCTGGAGGAGATGGGATTGCTAGGATTTGAGAGACATGAAATCTCAGAGTGGACACCCTATCCAGAGGGAGAGAAGCCATAGTTCTGGTTGTGTCCAAACAAGCTCCAATAAAGTCTATTAGCTGAACAGGACTGAGTTGTAATTTTTGTGTGTTTACACCATTATAACATGTGATCCCTGGCTCGAATGAGGAGATACCTGGTTGAAGTGGTTAGAAGCCAGTCGTCAAGATAAGCAAACACATGGAATCCCTGCAGTCTGAGATGAGCTGCAACTACTGCCATGCATTTGGTGAACACCCTAGGGGCTGTGGTGAGACCAAATGGAAGCACTCAGAATTAGTAGTGACAAGCTCAGAGCCTGAACAGAAAGAAGATACCATCTGGAGCATCTCTCCATTTTGATATGGTAGCACACATCCTTCACATCTATTGAGCGTATTCAGTTGCCCATCTTCAAAAGAGGTAGGATGGACTGGATCATGACCATCCTGAATTTTGAGTTTTTTACTGATGTGTTCAGAGATGTTAGATCCAAAATTTGCCTTAGGTCCACCACTTTCTTTGTTACTGAAAAGAACCTTGCATAGACGCTTGATCTGGTTTGGACAGGAGGGATCTCTAAGATGACTCTCTTTTGGAGCAGCTTTGTAATTTCTAGCACTGCTGTCTCCCTCTGATTGGGTGGCACATTGGGAAGGTAAGTTTTTGGTTTGTGAAGGTTTAAGAAGGGAAAGGAGTATCCTCTGGATATGATCTTTTGTGGCCATTGATAGTTTGTGATGGCTATCCAAGCTTCTGGGTGCAAGGATAAGCATCCCCCCCCCAAACTGCCTCCAGAGACAGATAGTTGGGCAACCCTTCAGGAGCACTGAAAGGGTTTGTCTGAGACACAATCCTGAGACCCTTGATTCTGTGGACCCTCTCTGCCCCTGGAGCAGCATTTTCCATTGTAACAGTTTCCCCTTGTGCCTCTGGGGGGAAAGGTCTCCCTGAGAATCCTGAAAAGGACCTTGAGATTTCTTGAACCACAATTTTTTCCCTAAATGCTTATTCTTGGAAAAGGATCTTTATGGAGTTGAAAAACAGTTTCCGATTGCAGACAAGTTCTGCCCTTCCTTCTCGCTTCAGGACAGTGCATCACGAACTATGGGGCCAAACAGAGACCAACCATCAAAGAGTGTGTTGACAAATGATGCCTTGTTCCACAAAGTCTCACAGCTGCATCCAAGCATGACACCTAATGGCAATGCCAGAACCGGTGGCCCTAGAGATGTCTTCAGCTGCATTGGCAATTAGCTTCATGGACGAATTAGAAGTCGATTGGAGAATGGCCAGTCTGGATAAATACATCTTGCGTTCCTCTTCAGACATGGATTCGGGGACTGTGCTAAAAAGTTCCTTGAACAGGTCCCTCTGTAGCCTGATAAAATGGGACAAATAGTTGAATGCTAGTAAAGCAAATGTGGATGAAGCATAAACCCTCTTGGAGAACCTGTCCAAAGCCCTGGACTCCCTGTTAGGGGGATGGACAGTGGAACTCTCCTGAGCTAGCTCCTTTTTGGTGGCTGCCACAACAACCATGGCATCTTCTGGATTCCCCATGGTCCAATCAGATTTGTCCAAAGGAGCACTTAATATCTTGTCAGCCCACTTGGGTATGGGCTCTACGGTGTCCGGATCCTTCCATGCCCTGGTGTAAACTAACTTAATAAGAGAGTCTGCTGGGGGGGGGGCACGCAGGATGTAGATGGGCCAGTGCCAAAGGCCTCCAAGAGCACGGTCTCTTCTGGGATAGGGCTTTGGGTGGGTCATCCACCCTTCTGGTGGATGATTTCTAGGATGTCCACAAAGGAGACCAGTGGATGGATACATAGGGGAACCTTCTCCTTCATTGAAGTCAGTGTCTGTAGTGACAAATTCCTGCTGGGAATCCATATGTCTCCTTTTAAGAGGATGGGAGCTTTGCAGTACCAGCTGCCCTGGTGGAAGATGAGACCTCAAGGACAGACTATCTGAACCGATGGTGAGAGAACAGGGAATCCCCTAGGATGGGCGAGAACCCTCTCCACCACCTCAAAGGCAGATGGACTGTGAGGCTCTGAGAGTCATCTCCCTGAAGCCAAAGCCATTGGAGCAGACTTCTCCAAACCCCCACCACCTTCCCCTTAAGGGGGGGGGGTAGGAAGCCAAGCTATCAAACAACAAGGATCTGAGGGGAAGTGACAGCGCCAAAAACTTTGGAGTTGAAGACAACCCCCCCTAGACTAGACTACACATCTAAGCTTTAGCTCAGAGATGCACTGGGCCCCGAAGCCATCAGAACTGAGCATGTCAGGGAAACAGTCCGTCTTGAACTGGCAACCACTATCAGATCAGGATGTCTCAGTTCTCTGCAACATCAGACCAAACTCTGAAGCAGAAAGATGGATCGGAGAAGGAGCCACGGGATGAAAAGGGGAATTCTGCTTCTGACAGAGCCGGCAGTACCACCCATCTGAATCTGCACCTTGAGAAATTGTCTCAGTCTATCCACCTTGTGCTCAGACAAGCTATGGGTAGACCTGACTGAGGAGGATGCAGAAGGTGGTCTGGATACTGGCTTGGGTGAGATCTCCTTGAGAGGAGAGCTCCGAACCGAAACACCCAGCTTCGAGGAGACAATTGGAGCACTGGGAGCCGAGAGTGCTGGGACCGCAATCATTGGATCAGAAGACCCTGGATCCAAAGGTTTTTGCACCTTTCCAGGTGGCTCTAAGGAGGAGGAGCACTCAGTGAACATTTACCGTGTTTTCTGGCCTCCTTGGACTTTATAACAGGGGGTTGAGCCCCTGAAGGGGAGAGTGTGGAGGTAGTGGAAGGGGGAAACAAGCTCTACACCACCAACTTGTTACAGCAGTCCACAACAGCACACTGACTGAAACCGCTACATATCTCACAACAGTGGTCTAGGTGAGCAGGCATCAGACAAGGGAATCTTATGCCCACAGGAAGTAACCCAAGGGTTTACTGGACTTCTCAGCCATGATAAACTAGAAGAGATAAGGAAAAGGAAAAGACTGAAAGGAGGAGGGATAGAAAGAAGAGAGAGACCAAAAACTCAGACGAAACCCTCAGGAACTCACTAAATTAAAGAAAGACTCCACCTTAGAATTAAAAACATCTATTTTTCACTATCTCGGTTTTCTGAGCTATTTTAACATTGAAAAAAATACTCTGACTGCTTCTTATAGAATTTTAATGCATTTCTGCAAAACAGCTGTCAATGGGGCTTGACATATCAAAGTGAACTTATTTTTCTTCAAACCTTTCTCTCTCCATAGTCCATTTCAAGTCTGCTTTATATGAATCATGCTAGACATAAGGAAGTAGTAGTGTGTTCTAATTCCATTAACATACAATGGGATGTCGGTCAATGTAATCTTATATACTGTCTGTAACAGGACTGCTTCTTTTATTTCTTGAATGGCCCTCTTTTGTGTGTGTCTCAGGGCTTGTTTTATAGTATACTAAGGAAGTATACAGCTGCAACCAAAACAGTTGCTAAATTGCAGGCCTTTGTTCAAAGTATCTTTTTGTAGTCCAAGATGAATGGACAGCACCCCCTACACTTTGGTAAATGTGCTGATACTTTACAAGAATTACAAGAAAAATATTTACTGACTTTTCTCTAAAGGTCACAGACATCTTTGATATTACCACCTTAAAATATAATAGTATACACACCAAATGCTTAAAGCTTAGCATTTCAGTACTGTGATGCTACTTATGTAAATTTGTCAAAAGAGGTGACAACTGCCTTTGAACCACTGACTGATCAAACTGCTCTGTTTTGCTATGAAAGGCATTGCTACATTGGAAGCAGCTGTGAATCAGTATAAGTTCTCTTCCTCTCTGCAATAAAGACAATGGAAAACAGTTTCACACCTCTTTGTCTTGTTTACAGCAGCCTGAGCTCCTGACTATAAATTTCTCTTTGTCTATGGTATGTCATGCAGGTTCAGACAAATTCCTCTGCAACTTATGTGAGAGGTTAAGCTTAAAAAAAATGGGTGGTCTTACCTTTCCCTTGATACCAAAGTGTGGAAATGAACGTTTTATAAAATATAAGCAAATTTCAGGTACCTACATAGTACTGGAATCATATCTTGAGAAGAAAAGCAACCCAAGAGTTGAGTTAAACTGTAGGAGAAGGTGGAGTTTTCCTTTAACTACAAAAGGAGGCCTATATACACGAAAAGAGTTGGAAGTGGGAGGAGAGGAAGAAGAACAATGAAAGAACGGCATAAGCAGACGTACAATACATGAACTGGAGCAATGCAATCTTGATGCTTCTTCAGTGAGCAGCAAATGAGATCTGAGGCATTTTGTGATGGAGAGGAGGAGCTTGAGCACTGAATCTTGAGGTTGGAAAGCAACTGAGTGGGATCAGAGGTTGGATCCGAAACCCAGAGGTCACAGAATGAATGAAAATGACAATATCAGATCAGAAATGTCTTCAAAAGCAAATGCTAGAGAGTGGGATAAAATAAAAATGGAGTTTAAACAGACAGATATATGGGAAATAAGTAACAGACATTATTTAGGGGGCTGACAAAGACTGAAGCTTTGTAGAATGACGGGACTCACAAAACAAGAGGAGGAGCAAATGCAGAGCACTAAAAGGGAAATAATGGAGTGTTTGGATAACGCATGAATTTAGAAAGGTTGATGTTAAGCAACTATTTTTGGTAAAAATAACCACATATCCTACAGTGAGAAATATTAGAGCTACTTAGGAGATTTCATGAAAATCTGTATAAAGCATAAAAATGGGGAACCAATAAAAGGCATAAATGGAAATATTTATGGAAGACTTAAATATTTCAAGGTTACAGAAATACAAGGCTCAACAATTAAATGTTTAATAAGACTACAGGAGATACAAATGGTAATATATAATCAATCAACATGAAGTCTGAATAAATAGACAATATTCCTGTGGAAGTTTTGAAGTTAGGAGGGAAGAAAGCGATAAAGATTTGGAAGATTTTAACTGTATTTCAAAAAGAACATGTGTGTGTGTCAGCATGCACGTGTAGCAGGGGTTGGCAACACCAGCATCTGTGGTGGCTATATTACCCAAAGTGGGAAAGACCCCTCAGGCCAAGCTTCATACAGACCCATTTCAATTTTAAACTATGATTATCAAGTGTTTATGTCTTTACTAGCTAAGAGATGGCAAAGGTGTTGTCAAACTTATAGGTATGAATTAATGTGGTTTTGTGGAGGGAAGGCAAATATCTGACAACATTAATAGAACAATTAATATTGTTAAGATGGTCTGAAGTGCCAGAAACATTGGTAGAAATAGTACACACTATATACAAGGACGAAAGACAAAACAGTGATCGGACTCACAGTGGGGTTTCCAGTGGGAATGGGTGTGTCAGGGTTCAGCTTTGAGGCCACTACTGTTCATACTGGTGATGGACAGCATTAGCAAACAGGTCTGAGGGGATATATCAACAAGGCTACTGTATACAGATAATATGGCATTACAAACAGACCCTGAACAAGAACTTCGGCAAACGATACGGGAATGGAATCAAAAACTGAAGGCACATCGGATGAAAGTAACTACAGATACGACAGATGTAATGGCAGCAAATGGGAGAAATCAGAAGTAGTTGAAAACTGAGACAGAAGGGAAAATAGTGGAACAGGTTAACAGTTTCAGGTATCTGTAATGGGTGGTTAAGAAGAAGGAAAGTCTAAATGCTGGAATCAGACAGGCAGCAGCCAACTGACACAGAGTGTCTGGGGTACTGTGTATCAGAAGAATGCCAACTAAGCTGAAAAGTAAGGTGTACAATATAGTAGTGTAACCAGTACTATGGAAATGAAGACATCAGACCAGAAGCCCAAGGAGCTCCAATTGCAGAGAGGGACAAAGAGAACTGATTACAGTGGTTCGGGCACGTGAGCAGGGAAGCAGAAAATCGTGAAGATTTGGGACAGACAGAAAAAAGATGAGATAAAACTATGGCATCCAGGAAAGAGATGTGTGGGCCATGTGAGAGACCTGTGACAATCAGGCATAACTGTTGCAGAGGGTAGGAAAGAGGCACTGAATCGAAAGAGAATGTAGCAGTTGATCCAGCACCCCAACCCCATGCAGAAAATGGGGAAAAGGGGGGTTGTTGTTAATGTTCCCGAGAAGAGCAGAAGGTAAGAAAACACTGCTATTGTTGGGGGAGAATTGATTCAGGGAAAGCATTCAACAATGTTAACTGGGGTTTAGGAGTAGGGCAGTAACGTAATTTGCATTTTCTAATTCCCTGGACCACTGGAAACTGGACTGCCAACTGCCAGACAATTAAGGGTTCCTCTCCAAAAAGCTGTGTCTGAATAATGGAATCAGGCAGGGGGTGTCCTCTTTTCCTTTTATCTGCTTTAAATTTAGTGCCACTGTCAAAGAAAATAACGGACTCACAAGATCAAGGATAAAACTGGTATGATAATCAGGAAAGGATAGATTTGCAGATAAGATTATTTTGTACTTGATAATTCCAGAAAAGGACATTTTGGTGTTGTGAACAATCTGAGGTAGTTTCAAGACTTTTGTGGATTTAAAATTAGTGATGGTAAAAGAAAGGTTACAGCAGTAAAATACGTAACCACACATGAATTGGCTCAGCAATACCCATATCTATGGAAACACGACATAATGAAGTATTTACGTGTATGTATTAAAAATGATTCTGTTATAGTAGCCAAGGACAGGTAGGAAAAGATTAAACAAATTCTTATTTGCAATGGTGATGGACAGGTTGACAGACGAGATCAGACAGGAGTCCCCGTGGACTATGATGTTTGCAGATGACATTGTGATCTGTACTGAGAGTAGGGAACAGGTGGAGGAGACCCTGGAGAGGTGGAGATCTGCTGACCTTCATTCCTCTTCTCTCTAGAGCATAACTAAGACAGAATATATGTGTGTGAATGAGAGGGAGGATAGAGGAATGGTGAGGATGCAGGGAGTAGAGGTGGTGGAGGTCAATGAGTTTAAGTACTTGGGATCAACAGTTCAGAGTAATGCTGAGTGTGGAAGAGAGGTGAAGAAGAGAGTACAGGCAGGATGGAGTGGGTGGAGAAGAGTGTCAGGAGTGATTTCTGACAGAGGAGTACCAGTAAGAGTGAAAGGGAAGGTCTACAAGAGGGTAGTGAGACCAGCTATGTTATATGGGTTGGAGACAGTGGCACTGACAAAAAGGCAGGAGTCAGAGCTTGACGTGGCAGAGTTGAAGATGTTAAGATTTGCACTGGGTGTGATAAGGATGGATAGGATTAGGAATAAGTATATTAGAGGGTCAAGCCCAGGTTGGAAGATTTGGAGACAAAGCCAGAGAGGCAAGATTACGTTGGTTTGGACATGTGCTGAGGAGGGATGCAGAGTATATTGGGAAAAAGATGCTAAGGGTGAAGCTGCCAGGTAACAGGAAAAGAGGAAGGCCTAAGATAAGGTTTATGGATGTGGTGAGAGAGGACATGCAGGTGGTTGGTGTGACAGAGCAAGATGCAGAGGACAGGAAGAAATGGAAACAGTTGATCTGCTGTGGCGACCCCTAATGGGAGCAGCCGAAAGAAGAAGAAAAAAATATTTAAGACTGAGAAAATGGAAGCTCATGACTATGGATATAGATAATAAGATACATGCAGTCAAAATGTTTTTAGTTTCATAATTGAGTAGGGGTGTCCTCTTTTCCCATTGTTATTTGCTTTACATTTAGAGCCACTAACAAAGAAAATAAGGGACTCAGAAATGCAAGGATATAACTGGTACAGTAATCAAGAAAAGATGCCTTTATCTGCAGATGACATTGTTTTGTACATGATACATACAGAAAAGGACATCTTAAGTTGTGTAAAAGTTTGAGATGGCTTCACGTCTTTTTGGGATACAAAATTAATGAAGATGAAACAAAGGATACAGCTATAAATCATGTACCCACATACAAACTGGTTCAGCAATACCCATATTTAATGGGTCACAATAAGAATAAATATTTAGGGGTATGAATTAAAAAGGCTTCTGGTATGGCAGCTAAGGATATGTGGGAAGAGTCTAAACTCAGTCACCATCTTCCTTCACAGTGCATAGCCTGTGGTCACTTCTTCCCTCCCGGAACTGATATTGCAGGATCTCTGCCACAAAGCCCAACTCATGAACATTTTCACTGAGAAAAATTGTCAGTGCAAAGTAAGCAAGTCTAACATGAAGAGGGGTTCAGGCATCTAGGCAGCAAGACATTTCCCTGTGGTACATTTGACTGGGGACACATGGCTGAAGTGACTTTCAGCTGCAGAGAAATATGGCTGTTTGCAAATTCCCTGTGGGCAAAGAGAAGCATACGCTGCCATGCCCACAACTTCAGTAACCAAATGCACAGGGGGAAAACAATGTCCATGGTCCCCAAGGGAACATGAGACAGCAGGCAATATGGCAGGCATCAGCAGCAGGCTGGCCAGAGGGCATGTCAGTGGCAGTAAAAATGCAGGGCACAATGGGCAGTGCCTTTATAATTGGAGTGTGTGGACCACTGCCCCCTTCACAGTGTCTAGGGAACATTAACTAAAACACATACTGGAACATAAATGTGACTACAGTATCCTGCAGGATTTCCTCCATGCTGTAGCACACTTTTACATGCTGTAGTTACATAAGTATGTACTATACACTAAGCACAACAGTCATTACTTCTTCTGCCACCATTCATTTGGTTATTAAAGCTGTGGGCATGGCAGGGTGTGCTTTTCTTTGCCCACAGGGAATTTGCAAACAGCCTTATTTCTCTGCAGCTGAATGTCACTTCAGCCATGTGTCCCCAGTCAAATGTACCACAGGGAAATGTCTTGCTGCCTAGGCGCCTGAACCCCCAATTTCCAGCACAGAGCAGGTATGTATTTCACTATGTACAGCTAATACACAGCAATGTTCTTCATGGGGTTCAGCCATTTGTCCCCAGTCAAATGTACCACAGGGAAATGTCTTGCTGCCTAGGCGCCTGAACCCGGAAATTGGCTGTGACATTCTCCCCAAGCAGTGGTCCTTGTATTCTAAGGACCACTTGTTAAGTGGGCCGCTCTCCTTTCTCTTGACTTAAGAGTACACTGTATATGCCAGTTACTTAGCTTACTGGTTTCAGAATTCAGTAAATGAAACAAAACCTGTTCTACTCTGCATCTCCTTGTTAACTGTCATGTATCTGGTATCAACAGATTGCTCTCTAATAACTGACCTTCTACTGAGACATCTATCATACTACCCTCACTCAATAAAAGTTTTCAGCATCTCTCCAACTGCGTGCCAACCACCTAGCCTTACTTCCTACCTAAGCTCTCAACACACTGCACCAAACCTATTTAATGACACCCTCCATCTTTACTCTAAATACAGAGAGATTTAACTCCATTTCAACTCAAATCAAAATACAATTAAGGGGAAAAATATAGTCTCCAAATTACAAGAATCGAGAATGAACCAATATACTACAATCATCCTAGGAGGAGACATTCACCATAATCCCTGGACTCGCCTATCGCAACCAACATCAAGACAATTCTCTTCCACACATTACTCTAACCACACAATGGTCTGCTTCTCAACCCCAGTAATCTAATTTTTCTGCCATAAATATTCGAAGCATAAGAAATAAAACTGCTGAACTATACTCCTGTATTACCCAACACAAACCTGATATTCTTAGAATAATAAAACTAGGCTTGAACACAAGATAAATGACTCTGAAATTACAACTCCCGGGCTATATCATCATCTGTAATGACCTTATAAAGAGGAAAGGTGGTGGTATTGCTCTAATATTTCCCAACTACCACATTTCCTTGTACAATAAATCAACATAAAAATTAAATTCAGCAATCTTATTACTTTCCTGAAAATAAACCAATGTAAACACATAAGCATTACTTTTTTATTTCCCTCCTGACAATGATAGAGGTACACTAGAAGATACTCTACAATGGATATTCATAGCAATTCCACAAGAAAAAAATATTAAAGTGATGTGAATGGCAATTGGTTGGACAAACTCTACCTCCCCTACATCTAGCATGAACTTGTACAGTTTCACACAGCTAATTAATAGCCCCTCACATTTAAGCAAGACACCAAATTCCTTATATGTCTGGATCCTAGTATCAGGCCCTAGCAAATTCACCACCACAGGTTGACTATCATTAAGCAGCTCTCAATTTATACAGACATCTGACTATCTACTCACAGCACATTAAAAAAAAAACAACATGTAACTTGTCCAAGTTTAACCCAGAAATATTCATTTCTATCTTATCCTCTATTAACTGGAATATCCTAGAAAGCTACCCCTTGAAGATGCTGTAAATTAATTCAATGCAACTTTCCTAAACATCCTAAACAGCTTTGCATCCCGTAGAATGAAGGGACTAAAAAAATAATGCAACTTGGCTATCCATAAAGAGCAGAATGCTAATGTAAAATAGAGAAAAAAAAAACGAAGAAAGAATGGGAAAAATATAAAACACCACAATACCTCAAAAAATTCAGAATGCTCCACGACTGTACAAAACCATGAACAAATGAAGACATGGAACAATAGCAAATATAACCCTAAAAAAATTGAGACATCCATTAAAGAAATCTTACATCCTGGCCAAAACTTCAACCATAACCTCCTCTCCCAACAACTCACCACTCAAAAGTGCAACAGAATTCAACTCTTATTTTATAGATGATATAGACTCCCTAATGAAGAATTCCCCAACATCTAATTCCATCTCTGTACAAACAGGCACGTATCACTACATCCACTATCAACTTCAAAACTGTGCCCACATACTATATAAAACTACCAAACTCAACCATGCTCTATTTCAGCCGATGACCTTCCAAAGGAGAACCTTAAAACAGCAGCCAATAGCTTTGCCGATCCAGTCTCAATCCTTATAAATGGGCCAATCCAGGAATCCCACACATTGCTTGTCTCTGAAAAAAAAAATCATATATTATCCCTCTACACAAAAGAGGAAATTCAAAAGACATCACTAACTTTAGCATTTGGCAATCTTATTCCCATTCTCCAAAATATTGGAAAATGTATTCAAAAATGATTACCAAACTATCTCCTGCAGGAATAACTCCTATCACCAGGTAACATGGCCTCTGTCCCTCTCACAGTACTAACAGTGGAAGTGCACTAACAATAAAGCTACTGATAATGGCAAACTAGTCTCCTCCTTATTTCTAGAATGTCTAAAGCCTTCAACACAGTACAACACAGAAAACCTCTACTTCAAATGCTCTCACTAGGTATACCTCAGCCTACCCTTCTACGGTTTAAAAGCTATTTGTCCAAAGAAAGATTGTGGGTGATAATGTTACATTCGATCTGAACATACAAAATTGCATTAAAAAGTCACTAAAAACTAAGGAAGCTTTTACAGAGTCAAACACCATCACCAATGCAGCTAAAGGTACAGTTTTGTACCTACCATAAATGTAGATGTTCGAGTGCTAATACAGCTGCAGTCATAACAGATGGATTCTCCTGCCGTCAGGCAGGTCCTCGGTCGGCCGAATTCCAAAAGTCTAGGTCCGGCGTCGGTTGTCGTCGCTTCTTCCCTAGCAATCAGTCGACAGGGGTATAAAAGAACCAGCCGACGCCATTTCCTTCAGTTTTTCTTGCTCCAGATGTCAGGTGCCCCCAGAATGAAGGCAATACATACATTTGTGTAATAAAGCAATGCCACATAATCAAAATACAGTAGTGCAAGCAAATACATCAAGAATAAATACCCCAATCAGGTTGCATGAGGAGATGTTAGCCACTAGGCCTGTCCCAAGAGGGGAAGGAGGGAGGGAAACCTGGACTGCAGCTGTATTAGCACTCTAACATCTACATTTATGGTAGGTACAAAACTGTACTATGTTCATCATGCATACAGTTGCAGTCATAACAGATGGGTAGAATCCCAAAGCTAGGAAAGGGGTGGTAGGCAGTAAGTGGAACTAGGAGAAGCCAGAATGCCCTGCAATACTGCAGTGGCAAAGCCCGCTCTAAATATTTATGGAAGACTTAAATATTTCAAGATCATGCAGAAATACAAGGCTCAACAATTAAATGTTTAATAAGACTACAGGAGATACAAATGGTAATATATAATCAATCAACATGAAGTCTGAATAAATAGACAATATTCCTGTGGAAGTTTTGAAGTTAGGAGGGAAGAAAGCGATAAAAATTTGGAAGATTTTAACTGTATTTCAAAAAGAACATGTGTGTGTGTGTGTGTCAGCATGCGTGTGTAGCAGGGGTTGGCAACACCAGCATCTGTGGTGGCTATATTGCTCAAAGTGGGAAAGACCCTTCAGGCCAAGCTTCATATAGACCCACTTCAAGTTTAAACTAAGATTATCAAGTGTTTATGTCTGTACTAGCTAAGAGATGGCAAAGGTGTTGTCAAACTTATAGGTATGAATTAATGTGGTTTTGCGGAGAGAAGGCAAATATTTGACAACACTAATAGAACAATTAATATTGTTAAGATGGTATGAAGTGCCAGAAACATTGGTAGAAATAGTACACACTATATACAAGGACGAAAGACAAAACAGTGATCGGACTCACAGTGGGGTTTCCAGTGGGAATGGGTGTGTCAGGGTTCAGCTTTGAGGCCACTACTGTTCATACTGGTGATGGACAGCATTAGCAAACAGGTCTGAGGGGATATATCAACAAGGCTACTGTATACAGATAATATGGCATTACAAACAGACCCTGAACAAGAACTTCAGCAAACGATACGGGAATGGAATCAAAAACTGAAGGCACATCGGATGAAAGTAATTAGAAGTTATGTACTTACCATAACGTTCCATCTGAGTAGGTGGATTCATTTGTCTGCAACCTGTGGGTATGGATCCGATATTGGATCCGAGCTCCTAGCTCCTCCCCTCACCCATAATGCCCTGCTCTCCCTACATGACCTCAGATTGAGTTTGCCCTGCACCAACTACCCTAACTAAAGGGTAACACACCCTATGCAGGAAACTGACAAGGCCAGGGGGATAGGAGGGCGGGATGGTTGCAGACAAATGAATCCACCTACTCAGATGGAACGTTATGGTAAGTACATAACTTCTAAATCTGAAGTAGGAGAATTCATTACTGTCTAAGCAACCTGTGGGACAGTTGTGAGTCCCAGCTACCTGAATCTGGGTGGCCATCATGGAAGGATATTCCGGAGCTTTACCTTGAGCCAAAGGATGCTCTACCTCTAGAAGTGGCCAGCTTGAAAATGAGTAATAAAGGTATGAGATGAAGCCCAAGTGGTTGCTGCTGAACAAATGTCATCCAGATGAACCCTAGACTTAAAAGGCAGCTGAAGTAGAGACAGACCGGTCGAATGAGCATGAGTCCCTCCAAAAGTGGGCCTCGCCTCCCAGAGGCTTGGTATGCCAACAGAATACACTGAGAAATCCAGCGTGACAAAGAAACTTTTGGAAATTGGTTTACCCAGATTGAATTTGGCGAGAAGAAATGAACAACTGGTCTGATTGCCCATGACCAGCTGTCCTATGAAGGTAAAAATGAAGCTGCCTCTGTGAACATCCAAGGAATGCAGCTTGTATTCGGGCCTTTGTTTTGATATTTAGGGAAGAAAACAGGAGAGGTTGATGGACTGATTAATGTTAGCCCTTTCCGGCTACTTTTAGGAAGAAAAGGAGGATTGATCCTGAGGCACACCCGGTTCGGATGAAAAAATCAAATAAGGCGTGTTTCATGGACAGTGGCCTGAAGCTCAGAAACTCTCTTAGCCAAGTAATGGCTACCAAAAAGCAGTCTTAAAGGACAAGAATTTAAGATCGACTGGCTGGCTTGCGAGGTTCAAGGGGGAGCGGTCAAGGCCTGAAGTACCAAGGATAGATCCCAATGGGGAATCGCTTTCAGCTGACAGGGGTCTGAGCAAAAGGTGCCTTTTAGGAAGGTTTTGCATAACTTAGCGCGACATAAGAGACCTGAATCCGTGTCCAACATGGTAATCAGATATGGCCGCCAGCTGAACTTTGACCGTGGAACTACTGATGCCATCATTAAAGAGAGTAGTAAGGAAATCTAGAACCAAAGGAAGGGGAACCGTGAGAAAGGATCTAGGCCTTGCCGCCTCTGCCCAAATGGAGAAGCGCTTCCATTTACTGCGGTAAATTTTTCTGGTAGAGGGCTTGTGGGCATACCACCAGAATGGCCTTAACTGGAAGACGAGATACCGGGAGTCCTGATTAGGAGTGGAAATCTGGAGCAGCCAAGCAGTCAACTTCAGGTTGTCCAGGTTCGGAGTTGGTAGGTTCGGACGGGTGCATATCAGGATCCCGAATGGGATCTAGAATCCAAGGTGGATTCACTGAATGAGACCTTAGTGTAAGTGGAACCAGATCTGTCGAGGCCAGAAAACGGGGCAATGAGGATCATTCTGCACCCCAACAGAGAGGCTTTCTGAAGTACTCTGTAGCATCAGAGGTAGAGGGGTATGCGTAAAGAAGATCGGGAGGCCAAGCATGCACCAGAGTTGCCTCTCTCGGAGAATCCCCTGGAGGGATTAGAGCAGAAAAATCTGTCGCACTTGGCGATTTAAGGAGAAGCAAAGAGATCGCAACAGGAGTCCCCCACTGTGCTTGAAGATACGCTTTCGCTACTTGAGAATTGAGAGAGCCACTGCACGGGAGAGAATGGTGCGACTGAGCTTGTCCGCTAGGATGTTGCCAGTCCGACTCCGGAATATGCGCCATGGGCGATGAGAAAGCGGTTGAGTGGAGACGCCCATTCCCACACTCTCATGGCTTCTCACATAAAGGTGCAAGACCTGGTTCCCCTGTTTGTTGATGTACCAGACCACCGACATGTTGTCTGATTGAATCGCAATTGTTCCCAGGGAAGGAGGGCTTCTGAAGTGCTTGGTAACGCATCTAACAGCACCGCCCTCATTTCCAGAACACACTGATATGCAGGAGGTCTCTGAATGCCCACGTGCCTTGGACCGTCCTGCCCGGGGCTAAAATGCTCCCCCACCAGAGGCGGGAAGCTGCCCATGGTCACCGTGTGGGCGAGAGGGGAGATGCACAAAGGGCGGCCCCTGTGGAGGTGTCCGGAGAATGGAGCCACCACAAGAGAGACCGCTTGCAAGCCTTGCTGATTGCAATGGGATGATACAGGGGAGGGAGAGAAATGACCATTGCACCTGAAGTGTCTGATTGAAGTACCAAGACAGATGTTCAAGCGATGGAGCGGAAGAAGAGTAATCGCTGCCGCCATAGACTCTAGTGCCCTCAGGATCAATTCACGCAGGTGTTGAGCTGGAGGAAAGATGGCCCGCACCTGAGTCGCAGATTCAGAACTCTGTCGGTTGTGAGAAAGGCTCTTCAATTTCGTGGGTTCAACCTGGTTCCTAACCACCATAAATCTCTATTATTTGAGTAGGGACCAGGTTGGACTTTTCTATGTTTACTGTGATGCCTAGCCAGGGAGCTAGACGAAGAAAGGAGTCTCTTGCCAAAGAGAGTAGATGCCTTGTTGGGGCGGTGAGAAGCCAGTCGCCTAGGTGGTCGGAAAGACCTGCACCCCCTGAAGCCTCAGGTGGGCCGCAACCACTGCTAATACTTTGGTGAACACCCTGGGGGCTGTGGTGAGACCAAAGGGAAGGACCCTGAACTGACAGTAGTGACTGGCTCCCCAGCCGGAAGCTTAAGAAACCTCCTGCAGGGATCGCTCTGTCCATCAGAATGTGGTAGTACGGCTGGCCCTTGAGGTCTATAGAGTACATCCAGTGATTCTCCCCAGAAGGGGAGGATGGATTGCAAAGTGACCATCCTGGAACTTCTCTTTGTGAACTGACAGCAGGTTCAACAGGACAGGTCCAGAATGGGTCTTAGGTCCCCCGCCTTTTTGGCACTAAAAAACCTGGAGTAGAACCCTGATCCGATCTGGTCTGGGGACGAGGCTGGATGGCTCTTTTTCTCAGCAGATGGCCAATTTCTGTTGAAGCAGCCTCCCTCTGATCGGGTGGAACATCGGGGAGGATTTTTAACTTTGGGACATGAAGAAAGGGGATCTTGTAACCTCTGGATATAATCCGAGTACCCAGCGGTCCGGCTATGTAATGGACTCCCATGCCGCTAGGTGCTCCGGAAACGTCCCCCGACTGCTTGCCTCCAGAGTGGAAGCGGTCAGGCAACCTCAGGAATTTGCTGCGTGGAAACCTGTTCAGGAGAAAGGTTCCCTGGACCCAAAGTTCTGGGAGCCCTCTGCCCCCTAAGGGCAGCTGCTCCTCCCTGTCTTCCTCTGGCCGCGGAAGGACTGGTTGTCCGGAGCGGGTTGGGAGATAACCATCGCGACTTCGAACCACATCTTCTTCTGGCCCTTTTTGGTTCCTAGAGTAGGACCTCTGGGGCACAGAGAAGCGGACTCGACTGAGCAGACCGCTGCCTTCCCGGCTCCTTCTTGCTCTGGAACCAAGGTGTCGCGAACTGCCTTTGCCAAAAAGGGCAGAACCATCAAAGGGGGTTACGCCATCATGAATGACACCTTGAAGGAGGCTCTGTAAAACCGCAGAGGCAGATCCAGGCCTGCCGTTGCTTGTGATCAGGGCCCGCCCTGCAGTCTCTAGCGGCTCCCTCGGTAGCATGGAAAGTAAATCAAGACAGAGGTGTTAGTCACAGAACGAAGAGTGGCCGTGATGCGGGTGGAGTGCATGTTTGTCCTCCTCCGACATGGACTCTGGGGGTGCAGCGTATTCCTCGATAAGATCGCGCGCTGCATCCTAATGACGCAGTGCCAAATAGTTGAGCGCCTCACTGAGAAGGTCGCTGAACTAAAGATTTGCTTCCCAAACGGTCCATCATCCCGAGACTCCTTGCTCGGGATGGACGCTCTCTATCTGTGAGAGTTCCTACTTAGTGGCTACTGCCGACAACATGGCATCCCACCGGGGTCCCTTGCTCCAGTGGGCACGGCGGTCAGCAGGGGGGCTAAGGATCCTGTCGGCCTCTTAGGGATTGGCTCCATCGGTGTCGGGTCTCCTCCACGCCCTGGTGGTGGCAATAAGGTCCACCAGGGGGTCGTGGCAGTGAGGGGACACCCAAGAGGTAGACGGGCCCACTTCAAATGCCCTCCAAGAACACTCCTCGACCTCGTCCGAGGAAGACTCCTTGGGAGCAGACCACCCACCTCCTAATCCGTACATATTTCCATGATGATAATCTCTCGAAGGAGACATCTCAGTGGGGTGATCTTGGGGAGCCTCCCCTTCCTCCAAGTCATATGTCTTCGGTTAGAAAGACTCGGGGGAGTCTATGTGCCTCCTCTTACACGGTAATGCTTGCGAGGTGCTTCCTCGGGGCTGTCCCGAGGAGCCCTCACCAGCAATATCCAGAAACTTCAGCGCCAGGAACTGCTTGGGGCAGTGAAGCGGGCTGTCCCAGTGGCCGGGTGATGGAAGCCTGGCCCAGAGCAGATGGAGTGCAGGACGGAGCCGAAGCAAGGGCCGTGGGTCCGGATGCCCTCAACAGAGCCCTCTCCACTACATGAAAAGCCAAGGGGGAGCCAGCCTCGACAATAGGATCTGAAAGTCGGCTCCCCCTCGGATCCAATGAGCGGATCGGAGCCGGTGCCGAGCCCCTCGGATACGAGGGACCAGTGTGCTCAGACAAGGACGGCGCCGAAGGCACACTGAGTCCCCTTGATCCGGCTCGAGACCAAGGCTCCGAGAGGTCGGATTTGACAGACTCGAGGGCAGGGTCGGATCCGAACTACCCAGTACTGTCGGGGCGCCACCCACCCCCAAGCTCGAGGCTGCCCGGTGCCTCCGAGCCGCTCAACCCGGTGGCCCGAGGTCGGAGAAGGAGCAATGGGCTTAAAATGGGTCGAGCTCCCCAGAGGGGGAAACAGGAGCACTCTATCTGCTACATCTGGGCCTAGATGAACCTTCGGTGATCATCCGGTCCAGATCCCAGCATCGGAGAGGCTGTAAGTAGACTCTCGGCGAGGCTACCGAGGTAGGCCTTGAGTGCCGCCTCAATAGCCTCAAGGGAGGTCGGGTCTCCCTCATCCTCAGGCTCCGTGAAAAGCACGGGAGTCCGGAGCAAGGAGGGTGAGAGCCAGAAGGCTAGAGGCCGGAGGAGAAGCCCGCTTAGGTCGGCGTGGGGCCGAACGGAGGTCTCGGCCCGCTTGTGGTGCTTTCTCCGGGTCCTTTTCCTGGCTTCCCTCCTCCTCCGACCCTTTGGCGGGAGTTTGAGTCCCGGGTGGAGGAGGGGAGCAGCAAGGCCACTACAAGGCCCCCGGCCGAGTCTAAAGGCAAGAGTCCCGCCAAGACCAGCTTCTCGACCTCTGCCCTCCTTCAAAGCCCTGGGGTTGAACTCCTGCACAGATTGAACACCCTGAAGTGAGGTGTTCAACCCCCAGTATCGAGCAAAGCACCAAGTGGCCATCAGCAGGGGAAAGCTTATGGCCACACTTCGAGCACTTTGAAAAATTGCCTTTGGGGCCTCAGACATAACTATTTTTTTTTTTTTTTTTTTTAAATAGTAATAATAAAAGAAACTAAAACACTCACACAAAGGCCCCAAAAAAGACACACACACACACACACACACACACACACACACACACACACACACACACACACACACACACACACAGCTACTTCCTAGCGAGGGAGGGTAAAAACTATGTTAAATTAACCCAAAAAATATATAGACAGAAGGAAACTTATAACTTTCATTAATCAACTAAATAAAATTTAAAGTTTTAAAACCCTTAAATAAGAATATATAGAACTTAGCTTATGGAGATCTGACGACCCAGCCTTCACCATGCGCGGCAAACTAGATCTGAGGTCATGTAGGGAGAGCAGGGCATTATGGGTGAGGGGAGGAGCTAGGAGCTCAGATCCATAGCTGGATAAACCATGCTGGTTCGGATCCGATATCGGATCCATACCCACAGGTTGCTGACAAATGAATTCTCCTACTTCAGATCTACAGATATGACAGTTGTAATGGCAGCAAATGGGAGAAATCAGAAGTAGTTGAAAACGGAGACAGAAGGGAAAATAGTGGAACAGGTTAACAGTTTCAAGTATCTGTAATGGGTGGTTAAGAGGAAGGAAAGTCTAAATGAGGTCAATGCTGGAATCAGACAGGCAGCAGCCAACTGACACAGAGTGCCAGGGGTACTGTGTATCAGAAGAATGCCAAATAAGCTGAAAAGTAAGGTGTACAATATAGTAGTGTAACCAGTACTATGGAAATGAAGACATCAGAGCAGAAGCTCAAGGAGCTCCAATTGCAGAGAGGGCCAAACAGAACTGATTACAGTGGTTCGGGCACGTGAGCAGGGAAGCAGAAAATCATGTGAAGATTTGAGACAGACAGAAAAAAGACGAGATAAAACTATGGCATACAGGAAAGAGATGGGTGGGCCATGTGAGAGAAGACCTGTGACAATCAGGCATAACTGTTGCAGAGGGTAGGAAAGAGGCACTGAATCGAAAGAGAATGTAGCATTTGATCCAGCACCCCAACCCCATGTAGAAAATGGGGATAAGGGGGGTTGTTGTTAATGTTCCCGAGGAGAGCAGAAGGTAAGAAAATACTGCTATTGTTGGGGGAGAATTGATTCAGGGAAAGCATTCAACAATGTTAACTGGGGTTTAGGAGTAGGGCAATAACGTAATTTGCATTTTCTAATTCCCTGGACCACTGGAAACTGCACTGCCAACTGCCAGACAATTAAGGGTTCCTCTCCAAAAAGCTGTATCTGAATAATGGATTCAGGCAGGGGGTGTCCTCTTTTCCTTTTATCTGCTTTAAATTTAGTGCCATTGTCAAAGAAAATAATGGACTCACAAGATCAAGGATAAAACTGGTATGATAATCAGGAAAGGATAGATTTATTTGCAGATAAGATTATTTTGTACTTTATAATTCCAGAAAAGGACATTTTGGTGTTGTGAACAATCTGAGGTAGTTTCAAGACTTTTGTGGATTTAAAATTAGTGATGGTAAAAGAAAGGTTACAGCAGTAAAATATGTAACCACACATGAATTGGCTCAGCAATACCCATATCTATGGAAACACGATACAATGAAGTATTTACGTGTATGCATTAAAAATGATTCTGTTATAGTAGCCAAGGACAGGTAGGAAAAGACTAAACAAATTCTTATTTGCAATGGTGATGGACAGGTTGACAGACGAGATCAGACAGGAGTCCCCGTGGACTATGATGTTTGCAGATGACATTGTGATCTGTACTGAGAGTAGGGAACAGGTGGAGGAGACCCTGGAGAGGTGGAGATCTGTTGACCTTTCATTCCTCTTCTCTCTAGAGCATAACTAAGACAGAATATATGTGTGTGTGTGTGGAATGAGAGGGAGGATAGAGGCAAATGCAGGTGAGGATGCAGGGAGTAGAGGTGGCGAAGGTCAATGAGTTTAAGTACTTGGGATCAACAGTTCAGAGTAATGGTGAGTGGAAGAGGAGGTAAAGAAGAGAGTACAGGCAGGATGATGGAGTGGGTGGAGAAGCTAGTGTCTGGAGTGATTTGTGGCACAGACGAGCAGTACCAGTAAGAGTGAAAGGGAAGGTCTACAAGAGGGTAGTGAGACCAGCTATGTTATATGGGTTGGAGACAGTGGCACTGACAAAAAGGCAGGAGTCAGAGCCTGACGTGGCAGAGTTGAAGATGTTAAGATTTGCACTGGGTGTGACAAGGATTGACACGATTAGGAATAAGTATATTTGATGGTCAGCCCAGGTTTGGAGACAAAGCCAGAGAGGCAAGATTACATTGGTTTGGACATGTGCTGAGGAGGGATGCAGAGTATATTGGGAAAAAGATACTAAGGATGAAGCTACCAGATAACAGGAAAAGAGGAAGGCCTAAGATAAGGTTTATGGATGTGGTGAGAGAGGACATGCAGATGGTTGGTGTGACAGAGCACGATACAGAGGACAGGAAGAAATGGAAGCAGTTGATCTGCTGTGGCGATCCCTAACGGGAGCAGTCGAAAGAAGAAGAAAAAAATATTTAAGACTGAGAAAATGGAAGCTCATGACTATGGATATAGATAATAAGATACATGCAGTCAAAATGTTTTAAGTTCCATAATTGAGTAGGGGTGTCCTCTTTTCCCATTGTTATTTGCTTTACATTTACAGCCACTGACAAAGAAAATAAGGGACTCAGAAATGCAAGGATATAACTGGTACGGTAATCAAGAAAAGATGCCTTTATATGCAGATGATATTGTTTTGTACATGATACATACAGAAAAGGACATCTCAAGTTGTGGAAAAGTTTGAGACAGCTTCAAGTCTTGTTGGGATATAAAATTAATGAAGATGAAACAAAGGATACAGCTATAAATCATGTACCCACATACAAACTGGTTCAGCAATACCCATATTTAATGGGTCACAATAAGAATAACTATTTAGGGGTATGAATTAAAAAGGCTTCTGGTATGGCAGCTAAGGATATGTGGGAAGAGTCTAAACTCAGTCACCATCTTCCTTCACAGTGCACAGCCTGTGGTCACTTCTTCCCTCCCTGAACTGATATTGCAGGATCTCTGCCACAAAGCCCAACTCATGAACATTTTCACTGAGAAAAATTGTCAGTGCAAAGTAAGCAAGTTTAACATGAAGAGCATTGTTGTGTATTAACTGTACATAGTGAAATACATACCTGCTCTGTGCTGGAAATTGGCTGTGACATTCTCCCCAAGCAGTGGTCCTTACATTCTAAGGACCACTTGTTAAGTGGGCCGCTCTCCTTTCTCTTGACTTAGTACACTGTATATGCCAGTTACTTAGCTTACTGGTTTCAGAATTCAGTAAATGAAAGAAAACCTGATCTACTCTGCATCTCCTTGTTAACTGCCATGTATCTGGTATCAACAGATTGCTCTCTCTAATAACTGACTTTCTACTGAGACATCTATCATACTACCCTCACTCAATAAAAGTTTTCAGCATCTCTCCAACTGTGTGCCAACCACCTAGCCTTACTTCCTCCCTAATCTCTCAACACATCGCACCAAACCTATTTAATGACACCCTCCATCTTTACTCTAAATACAGAGAGATTTAACTCCATTTCAACTCAAATCAAAATACAATTAAGTGGAAAAATAGTCTCCAAAATACAAGAATCGAGAATGACCCAATACACTACAATCATCCTTGGAGGAGACATTCACCATAATCCCTGGACTCACCTATCGCAACCAACATCACGACAATTCTCTTCCACACATTACTCTAACCACACAATGGTCTGCTTCTCAACCCCAGTAATCTAATTTTTCCTGCCATAAATATTCGAAGCATAAGAAATAAAACTGTTGAACTATACTCCTGGATTACCCAACACAAACCTGATATTCTTAGAATAAAACTAGGCTTGAACACAAGATAAATGACTCTGAAATTACAACTCCCGGGCTATATCATCATCTGTAATGACCTTATAAAGAGGAAAGGTGGTGGTATTGCTCTAATATTTCCCAACAACTACCACATTTCTTTGTACAACAAATCAATATAAATTTTCAATTCAGCAATCTTATTACTTTCTTGTAAATAAACCAATATAAACACATAAGCATTACTTTTTTATTTCCCTCCTGGCAATGATAGAGGTACACTAGAAGATACTCTACAACTGATATTCATAGCAATTCCACAAGAAAAAATATTAAAGTGATGTGAATGGCAATTGGTGGACATAAACTCTACCTCCCCTACATCTAGCATGAACTTGTACAGTTTCGCACAGCTAATTAATAGCCCCTCACATTTAAGCAAGACACCAAATTCCTTATATGTCTGGATCCTAGTATCAGGCCCTAGCAAATTCACCACCACAGGTTGACTATCATTAAGCAGCTCTCAATTTATACAAACAGACATCTGACATATCTACTCACAGCACATTTAAAAAAAAAAAAACATGTAACTTGTCCAAGTTTAACCCAGAAATATTCATTACTATCTTATCCTCTATTAACTGGAATATCCTAAAAACCTACCCCTTGAAGATGCTGTAAATTAATTCAATGCAACTTTCCTAAACATCCTAAACAGCTTTGCATCCCATAGAAAGAAGGGACTAAAAAAATGCAACTTGGCTATCCATAAAGAGCAGAATGCTAATGTAAAATAGAGAAAAAAAAACGAAGAAAGAATGGGAAAAATATAAAACACCACAATACCTCAAAAAATTCAGAATGCTCCACGACTGTACAAAACAATGAACAAATGAAGACATGGAACAATAGTAAATATAACCCTAAAAAAATTGAGACATCCATTAAAGAAATCTTACATCCTGGCCAAAACTTCAACCATAACCTCCTCTCCCAACAACTCACCACTCAAAAGTGCAACAGAATTCAACTCTTATTTTATAGATGATATAGACTCTAATGAAGAATTCCCAACATCTAAAAATCCCATACGCTGTACAGACAGCCACGCATTATCCACTACATCCACTATCAACTTCAAAACTGTGCCCACATACTATATAAAACTACTCAAACTCAACCATGCTCTATTTCAACCGATGACCTTTCCAAGGAAGAACCTTAAAACAGTAGCCAATAGCTTTGAGCGATCCAGTCTCAATCCTTATAAATGGGTCAATCCAGGAATCCTACATTGCTTGTCTTTTGAAAAAAGTCATATATTATCCTCTACACAAAAGAGAGGAAATTCAAAAGACATCATCTAACTTAGCATATGGCAATCTTATTCTATTCTCCAAAATATTGAAAAATGTATTCAAAAACGATTACCAAACTATCTCCTGCAGGAAGAACTCCTATCACCAGGTAACATGGCCTCTTTCTTCCTCCCCACAGTACTAATAGTGGAAGTGCACTATCAATAAGGCTAGCTTATAATGGCAAACTAGTCTCACTCGCATTTCTAGAATGTCTAAAGCCTTCAACACAGTACAACAAAGAAAACCTCTACTTCAAATGCGCTCACTAGGTATGCTACCTCAGCCTACCCTTCTACGGTTTAAAAGCTATTTGTCCAATAGGTATCAGTTGATAAAAATGGCACTGCTCTCTCTCTCTCTCTCTCTCTCTCTGCATAGCTCCCACTCATCACCGATGTACCACAAGGATTATCCTTGGTCCCCATCTTAACATTCTCACCAACACTCTCCACACACACATTCACACAAAGGTTTCCTAATACAATATGCAGCTAACTCCACACTAATATGCATAGCAGACAACCTGGTATAACTCCAAAAAAAAAAAAATTACTCAGGAAGTTTTTAACAGCCACTGAAACATGGCTTTGTAACTCAACTTATGCTCACAGCCCCACCAAAAAAAAAAAAAAAACCCACTTTTCCTCCCAAAATCTCACATTCTCATGAAAAAATGTTATTTCTTAATACAACCCTTGAAGTCACTTCTTGTAGTAAATCATTTGGAAAGATTGTGGGGGGTGATAATGTTACATTCGATCTGAACATACAAAATTGCATTAAAAAGTCACCAAAAACTAAAAAGGAAGATTTTAGGGACAGTCAAACACGATCACCAATGCAGCTAAACTACTTTGCCACTACTTGCCTCCTACCTTCACTACTTTATGGCACTCCCATCCTTACCAACCTCCAGGCATATCAAAAATCAAAACATGAACAACGCTATATTAAAGCGGCTAAATTTGTAGCAAATACCCCTTTCAGAACCTACCATTGTATAGCACTAAAAGCCTGAAATAAGTTGTAGAACTATTACATCAACTAACATACACACAGCTTCTTACCACCTATAAAATTATGCAGCACCCATCTGCTTGACCAGCAAAAATAACATTATCTTAATACTATAAGTTCCCAATTGGTCATTACAATACAATGACTAAAAACTCCTCTGTTCACAAACCTCTAAAATTTGCTGGGCATTCTCTCTACTTGTACCATGTTGTTAAGGTGTGGAACTCCTTACCTATAACCATTAGGTCAATACCCTCCCTCCAGTCCTGTAAAACAATTCTCAGACTTCCTAGCCAAAATACGTCTTTGTTCTTGTTCAACCCAAGGATAAACTATATCTCTAAATATGAATAAGTACCTATATCTTACACTTCCTTACTCTCTTCTTCACTCACTTGCTTACTTCAGTCTATTTTTCTCACCTGATTCTGTAAGTATGCCATAACCCTGTTTGCTTCTCTCATTTCACACTGCAATTCACGTTTGCATTATACTAAATTACCTTTTATTTATCCATAAAGTGGCTAAAAAGTTCTCCCAATATTATTGTCATAGGAGTTGTAGCTACTCCGAACCAATGTTTCACATTATGTCTAATTTGGTGTAATTATTTCAACTGTAGAATGTATTTTTTATTTTTTGAAGACTGTAAAATTATTGTTGTTAAAATGCTTTTGCTTAATTCTTTGACTTTTTTCTCCCACATGCCTTCAATGGAAAATGGGTAATCTACTCCAAGACAGACTTTTACCACAAAAATATTAATAACTGATTGTCAATAAATAAATATAAAAAACTGAGAAACTGGAAGCATTTGTTGACAGATATGGATAATACAATATAAGCAGTGGTAAAATAAGTTTTATTCCCTTTAGGCTTTATAATTGGGTCTCCACATATTTTATCAACTAGATGAGAAGTTGTGGACAATAATTAACAAGTCATTGATGTCCAACTGAAAGGAGCGTCCACTCTCCAGGCCTTTGGATGAAAATCCTTGAGCAGAATTTTGTCAATTGGTGATATTTGTGGGAGGCAAAAGATCTTGTCTGGCCTTCCCATGCTTGAATTATCTCTGTAAAACTTGAGGATGCAACTTCCATTCATGTGGATCTGTCATATTTCTGCTTAGGTTGGCTGCCAGCGTGTTTTCCTTGCCTGGCAAGTACTGTGCTTGTAGTTCGATTTGAAAGTCCAGGGCCATGTTCCAAAGTGACATGGCCAGTCTGCATAGGGGTAAGAATGGGTTCCTCCCTGTTTGTTTATGTACCACATTACTGTGGTGTTGTCGTCTTATCAATAGTTGACCTGGTTGCAGAAGGTCTTTGAAAGCTATAATAGCATTTATTACTGCTAGCATTTCCTTTGATTGATGTGAAGGTGCTTTTCTTTTGGGACCATTTGCCCTGAATGCACCGATCTGTCATGTCGCCCAGGTAGTCCGAGGCATCTGTTGTGATGACTTGGTTTGCTTGAGGCTTGTTGAATGGGAGACCTGTGTTTGTTTGGCAAGCTTGAGCCCATCACAGAAATTCCTTTTGAAGACATGGAATTAGTGGTATTATTGTTTCCAAGCTGTGGCTGTGTTGAGACCATAGGTTTTTCAGGTACCATTGAAGTTTCCTCATATGCAGCTTTGCACATGGGATTAGTAAGATGCAAGATGCCATGAATCCCAGAGCCTGCAGGATTTTCCTTGCAGTCAGCCTGGTGCAATTTGCTAGTGTTCTGAAGTATTGAGTTAGTTGCCCCTGGGTGTTTGTGTCCAAGTTGGCACCCAGGAAAATTATTTTCCGAGAGGGTATTAGCCTTGATTTCTTTTTGTTGACTGTGTATCCCAGAGAATTCAACATTATTATTACAGTCAGAGAGGAGCTTGTCTAGCACTGTGCATAATCCACAGACAAATGGTAAAAAATAGATTTAATTCAGTGCACAGTGGTTTTTTACCATTTGTCTGTGGATTATCGTTGGATTTGATGTTAGACTATATGCCTTCTAGTGTTTATATTCTGTTTGTGATCTGTGATATCAAGAGCATTAACTCAGGGTCTGTCATTTTAACATTATTACATAAGCCAGATGCTTCAGAAGAATGTGCTTGCTGTCCGCTTGGATCAGGCAGCCGTCCAAATAGGGGTATATTTGTATCCCTTGAAGTCTGCAGTAGGCAATTACTGATGCCAGGCATTTCGTGAATACTCTGGGCGCAGTAGATAAGCCAAAGGGCAATGCAGAGAATTGATAATGGGTTGAACCCGCAAGAAATCTGAGGTATCTTCTGCAATTTTGTCTGATTGGGACATGCAGGTATGCCTCCTTGAGGTCCAATGTTACCAGCCAAGACTCCTTGCCCAGCATGGGAAGAAGCTAAGCTGCTGTAGAGTGAGCATCTTGAATTTTGGTAGTAAATGTGTTTAGGATGGATAAGTCCAAAATAGGTCTCTAATCTTTTCCTTCCTTGGTACCAGGAATACCCTGGAATAAAAGTTTTGACCTTCCCTTGCCAAGGTACCTTTTGAATAGCTTTCATGTCTAATCTGAAATTTGCTTTCGCCTAACCTTTAATGTGCAGCTTTGCATCCTCATTTTAGGAAGGGTGTGAATTGGAACTAACCTTTTATAATGTCCAGGATCCATTTGTCAAAATGACAATATGCCAATATTTAAAATCATCCAGTTTTCAGCCTAAGGGTGCTCCATTTGAGTCTTCTTGGCATGCAACGGGAAAGTCAATTCTCTTCTGAATGGTTACCAATAATGCTCTCTCCTCTTTGTGTAGGAGCTTGCATTTTCTGCCTCTAAATGATCCTAGGAATAAACCTCTGACCCTCGCTCCGGGTATTACCTCATAGACCTGTATTCTAAAAAGGACTAGGTTTGGAACCAATTTCTACTGAACTGAAATTTACCTGTAAAAATCTTTCACTGTTTCATTGATTTAGCTTTGGTGCTTTTTCCCTTAAATTCCCCAAAGCAAGTCCCAAAATTTTTTTTGTAGAGGACATCTAGTAATTTAGCTTTGTATTATCTTGTAAGGTATCCCTTTAAAAAGCCAGGCATTACGTATGACTGATCCTGTAACAGCAGCTCTATAGAGGCCTCTAGAGCATCAAAACCACTGATAAGTATGTTTCCCACATAATTGCACTATGTATCAATTGGTGCAACTCCTTCTAGTCTCGCTTTCAGGTTGTGACTTTTTAAAAGTTGTGATAACAAAATTTGGTACCCCCAAAATGCAATGACATAAATTCATGTTATGTTGGCCGAGGTATACTTTTCCCCACCTTTCAAGGTTGGACTATCTTAAGCGGGCAATGGTTTTACAATGGAGCCTTAACCCCCTTGGGACCCTGTGAGATTTTCTGGAAGCAGCATGGCTTTTGTATTTAACCCAAATATTCATTAACCCTGTTTTAAACCTGGAATTGACTGGCCTGCCGTAGAGATGCTGTAAAGCAGGCCTCCTAAACACCAAAAATCAGTTTGTCCACAGAGAATAGCCAGAGGCCTTGCTGAGGTAGCAATGGCTATCCATAAAGAGCAGAATGCTAATGTAAAATAGAGAAAAACGAAGAAGAAAGAATGGGAAAAATATAAAACACCACAATACCTCAAAAAATTCAGAATGCTCCACGACTGTACAAAACAATGAACAAATGAAGACATGGAACAATAGTAAATATAACCCTAAAAAAATTGAGACATCCATTAAAGAAATCTTACATCCTGGCCAAAACTTCAACCATAACCTCCTCTCCCAACAACTCACCACTCAAAAGTGCAACAGAATTCAACTCTTATTTTATAGATGATATAGACTCCCTAATGAAGAATTCCCCAACATCTAATCCCATCGCTGTACAGACAGCCACGTATCACTACATCCACTATCAACTTCAAAACTGTGCCCACATACTATATAAAACTACTCAAACTCAACCATGCTCTATTTCAACCGATGACCTTCCAAGGAAGAACCTTAAAACAGTAGCCAATAGCTTTGCCGATCCAGTCTCAATCCTTATAAATGGGTCAATCCAGGAATCCCACATTGCTTGTCTTTGAAAAAAAGTCATATATTATCCCTCTACACAAAAGAGGAAATTCAAAAGACATCACTAACTTTAGCATATGGCAATCTTATTCCCATTCTCCAAAATATTGAAAAATGTATTCAAAAACGATTACCAAACTATCTCCTGCAGGAAGAACTCCTATCACCAGGTAACATGGCCTCTTTCCCTCCCACAGTACTAACAGTGGAAGTGCACTATCAATAAGGCTAGCGATAATGGCAAACTAGTCTCCTCCTTATTTCTAGAATGTCTAAAGCCTTCAACACAGTACAACAAAGAAAACCTCTACTTCAAATGCGCTCACTAGGTATACCTCAGCCTACCCTTCTACGGTTTAAAAGCTATTTGTCCAATAGGTATCAGTTGATAAAATGGCACTGCTCTCTCTCTCTCTCTCTCTCTCTCTGCATAGCTCCCACTCATCACCGATGTACCACAAGGATTATCCTTGGTCCCCATCTTTAACATTCTCACCAACACTCTCCACACATTCACACAAAAGGTTTCCCTAATACAATATGCAGCTAACTCCACACTAATATGCATAGCAGACAACCTGGTATAACTCCAAAAAAAATTACTCAGGAAGTTTTAACAGCCACTGAAACATGGCTTTGTAACTCAACTTATGCTCACAGCCCCACCAAAAAAAAAAAAAAAAAAAAAAACCCACTTTTCCTCCCAAATCTCACATTCTCATGAAAAAATGTTATTTCTTAATACAACCCTTGAAGTCACTTCTTGTAGTAAATCATTTGGAAAGATTGTGGGGGGTGATAATGTTACATTCGATCTGAACATACAAAATTGCATTAAAAAGTCACCAAAAACTAAGGAAGATTTTAGACAGTCAAACACGATCACCAATGCAGCTAAACTACTTTGCCACTACTTGCCTCCGACCTTCACTACTTTATGGCACTCCCATCCTTACCAACCTCCAGGCATCTCAAAAATCAAAACATGAACAACGCTATATTAAAATCGGCTAAATTTGTAGCAAATACCCCTTTCAGAACCTACCATTGTATAGCACTAAAAAGCCTGAAATGGTTAGAACTATTACATCAACTGACATACACACAGCTTCTTACCACCTATAAAATTATCCAGCACCCATCTGCTTGACCAGCAAAAATAACATTCTATACTATGTTCCCAATTGGTCATTACAATACAATGACTAAAAACACCTCTGTTCACAAACCTCTAAAATTTGCTGGGCATTCTCTCTACTCTCATACCATGTTGTAAAGGTGTGGAACTCCTTACCTATAACCATTAGGTCAATACCCTCCCTCCAGTCCTGTAAAACAATTCTCAGACTTCCTAGCCAAAATGCATCTTTGTTCTTGTTCAACCCAAGGATAAACTATATCTCTAAATATGAATAAGTACCTATATCTTACACCTCCTTACTCTCTTCTTCACTCACTTGCTTACTTCAGTCTATTTTTCTCACCTGATTCTGTAAGTATGCCATAACCCTGTTTACTTCTCTTATTTCACATTGCAATTCACGTTTGCATTATACTAAATTACCTTTTATTTATCCATAAAGTGGCTAAAAGTTCTCTAAATATTATTGTCATAGGAGTTGTAGCTACTCAACCAATGTTTCACATTATGTCTAATTTGGTGTAATTATTTCAACTGTAGATGTTTTTTTATTTTTGAAGACTGTAAAATTATTGTTGTTAAAATGCTTTTGTAATTCTTTGGAGCTTTTCTCCCCATGCCTTCAATGGAAATGGGCACCTACCCAGACAGACTTTACCACAAAATATTAATAACTGATCATCAATAAATAAATATAAAAACGGAGAAACTGGAAGCATTTGTTGACAGATATGGATAATACAATATAAGCAGTGAAAATGTTTTATTCCCTTTAGCTTTATAATTGGGTTCCACATATTTTTATCAACTAGATGAGAAGTTGTGGACAATAATTAACAAGGAGTTGAAAGAATAAATCTGAGAAGGGAAGAGAGCAAGACTTAAGTGGAATAAGTTAATCCTTCCAATAGAATGAGGTGGTTTATGACTGCCTGCTCTAAAGGGACATTTTAGAGCTACACAGTTAAGGCTTATGTATGTTACAATTCAAATTGTAAAGTCATGATGATGATGATGATGATGATAGGGAGAAGTTCAAGAAATAGAGACAGTGGGATTTTGGATGCTGATCCTTAAGAAAAATAACAATACAGAATATTATATTATATTTAGCAGACAGTATTCTAAGAACTAAACCAAATGGGAATGGAGAAGAGGGATGACTGCAAGTAGGGGTACACAACATAGGCAAGATGGGGCTGGCATTTACCAGAGAAAAGTGGAAAAGGAACCAAAGTATTGGCAGCAAATCCCTATAGAGGGTAAGGTCATAGTGATGATGCCAATAAGTATTCTGAACTACAGGTTAGAGACTGTTTTCCCTACCAAGGAAATCAATCCGGGTATAGATAAAAAGAAAAGGATAGGGGGAATGTCAAGAAAAAGATCAGCTCTGGTGTTTTTTTAGTAGAGTTTACAACAGAAGCTGTTAAAGAGACATTTAGCAGGGCAAATAAAATACTGCATGATATCTATAAGAATCAAAAAGAGGTTCAAAAAAACAGGGATGAGAGCAAAGGAACAATGCAAGGACATCTGTGACTCCCAAGTATGCGGCAAAATACAGAAGGTTCATTATTTTTACTTGGAGGCATTTGCATAAGTATTTTTATAACCCAAAAAGATTTTAGAGAAATTTTTCCTCAGGTAGATATGGAGGTATGCTGGAAAAAAAAGAGTGGTAACTTGAACATGTTTTTTTTGTGAGCTCAATGGAAAAACTTCCCTTCAAAACACTTTGTTAGAAATGTTGGGAAAGCAAATGGCTGCAACTAAGGAAATGATTTTTTTTTTGAGCTGGGACACAGGATTTGAATTGCCTGAACATAAGGCCTTATTAAAGTTTAATGCTTACTGGCTGACAAAAAGCAATTACTAGAAAACTGAAATCAAAACTTAAAGCAACTATAATTAAGATACTAAATAAAGTAAAGGTGATGAAGGAACTAGAGCTGAGATATTTAGAAAAGTGAAGCAGCAAATTACTTAGAAATAAACATAACTTGTGGGAATTATATATAGGTTCATAGGTTCATACTAGGCTATCTGCCCTAGGGCATTTATAAGCCTAGCCAGAATGTGTTTGGCTTTCGCCACCCATTTTAAATTTATTTTGCTATGCCCTTTTTCGAGGTTAGTATACTGTGCCTCTGACTAACAGTGACACAGAAGTGATACCCGGGGTAAACCTATGATCTCCCATCCACTCATCAAGATTCCTCTTGAAGAGAGTCAATGAGGGACTCTGCCTAACATGGACTGGGATTTTATTCCAGAGTGATGGGAGCCTCTGGGTTATGAATCTGTCCCTCCAGCATGTCCTATTTATTTCAGTGCTGAGGTTCAAGTCTCTCGAGCGTGTAGCTCGATGGGATTTGGATTTTCTGAGGTGCAGCATGTCCACTAATTCCGGGTTGGACATGGCTTTATACGTCAGGCACAGATCGCCTCTGAACAGGCGGTATGCCACTGAGTAGAGCTGGAGTTTCTTTAACCGGGCAGCATATGGCATCTGTTTGAGCCCTTTGATCCTCTTGGTGAGGTACTTTTGGGGTCCTTCCAGTTGCTGCAGGTGTCTGGTAAGGTACATCCTAAAAAGGGCATTGTACTCAATTATGGGCCTGATGAGGGACGAGTAAAGAGGCACGATGACTTCCCCTGATCTAGATGTGAATCCCTTCATGATTAGGTGGGCTATATAAAATGTTTTTCTAACCACTTTGGCCACGTGGTTATCAAATGAGAGATTGCTATCAACTTGGGTCCCCAGGTCCCTAATTACTTCTTCTGTACTTAATGGATTACCACCTATGTGGTAATTTGTGGGCACCTTGTTTTTGCCAAAGGGGATGACTATACACTTTTTGACATTTAGCTTGAGGCCATGGCTCTGGCACCAGTTGTCTGTTTCTATGAGGCCCTTTTGGAGGATGCTTGTGTCAGCTGGAGAGTCGATTATGGTGCCCAGTTTGCAGTCATCTGCAAACTTGGTCAGCCACAGTCCTTCCGTGTTGGCCTGTACCTCCGAGAAATATATACCGAACAAGAGAGGTCCCAGGACTGAGCCTTGTGGGACACCACTTGTAACTGGTTTGGAGTCTGACATGGCTCTAGCAATTCTAACCATGTGGGTTCTGTCCTTGAGCCAGTTTGCAATCCATCTAGTGACATAGGGGTTTATATTTAAGCTGGTGAGCTTATCTGTAATGCCCGAGTGGGGTATTGTATCGAAGGCTTTTGCGAGGTCCAGGTAGGCTGTGTGGACCACCTTCCCCTCGTCAATGGCCTTGGTGACTGTTTCAAAGAAATCAACCAGGTTTAAGAGGCAGGATCTGCGCTTAAAGCCGATCCTTTCCATAGCTTTGCAGATCAAGCTAGTCAGGCTTATGGGATGATAGTTTCCAGGATCCGTTGAGGCACCACCTTTATGGAGAGGGACCACTGTTGCTGTACGCCACTCTTTGGGCACATATCCTGTAGTAAGGCTGAGATTGAACAGTAGTTTTATGTTTGGGTTTAGCTCTTCTTGGAGTTCATGTAGGATGCAGCCCGGGACACCGTATGGTCCCATTGATGCTGTGTTTTTTGCTTTGGAGAGGGCGGCTCTTACCTGAGCATCTGAGATGTCAGGGGGGGACAGCACTCTGCTGGGATAGATATTTGCCCTTTTGGTGGGGAGGGGGGGAGAAGTTTGCACTGAACCTGTCAGCTAGGATGTTGGCAATGTCTGTGGGGTCAGTGTATTTTTTGTCATTCTGGACTAATTCTGAGCATATCTGGGAATTACCACCCAGGTTCCTAGCATAACTAAAGAAAGCCTTGTGATTATCCTTAGTGTCCTGTGCAATTTTTCTCTCGAAGCTGGCCTTAGACAATTTTGAGTGCCTGTAGTTTTTTGCTAATACTGATCAGTGATGCCTTCCCTTTTTGGGATTTTGCTCTATCATTTAGTAGCTTCCTCCTTCTATTGTATAGTTTGTTTATGGCTGGGGTCCACCAGAAAGGACGTCTGCCTTTGGAGGATTGGGTCTTGGTTTTATTTGGGATCGCATGATCCATGCATTCCTGAAGGTGTTCATAGAATGTGTTTATAAAGGATTCTGCGGTCTGGGCCGTATTTTCCACAGGCCCAGGGGCTTTGAAGGATTCCACCTCGGTTTTGAGGAGTGTGAAATTTGCTTTAGAGAAGTTTTTCACTGTGGTTTTCTGGGCAGGGGGTGGGGTCGGGATGTGAATATCCAGTGAGATTAGTTTATGGTCTGATCTTACCAGTGAGGGATACACTTCTGGTCTGGAGCATAGAGTCCCCATGTTGGCGATGATCAGGTCCAGTATGTTTTCCCCTCTTGTGGGAGTGGTAACAAGTTGTTCCATAGCATTTGAGTTTATAAATTCTAGGAACCTTTGGGCTAGGGTGTTGGAGCTAGAGTAATGCTCCCAGTCTATGTTTGGGTAGTTAAAGTCGCCCAATATAATGGTATTTGGAGAGACCTTCATATTTTTCAGTGTTCTCAGAAAGGTCAAGTGGGGTTCCTGGGTTTGGGAGGGTGGTCTGTAGCAGGCTATAAACTGGAAGGCAGTTTTACCCACTGTTAGTTGCACATGGATAGTCTCAGATGCTTCGTGCTTTGCCACCAACCTGGAGGTGTGGGTATCTTTGATGAATATCATACTCCCCCTCCTTTTGTGGTTCGGTCCAAGTTTTGGGGCTGAAAAGCATGGTATGAGGTATAACGTGGTAGTGCTGGGGTGCTCTCGGGAGCCCTGAACCAGGTTTCTGTTACTGCAAAGATATCGATGTTCTCCATGCTAAGGAGAGTTTTGAGTGCATGCAGCTTGAGGTTTAGACTTCTGGCGTTGAGTAGCATTACTCTTAGTTTCTTATCCCTTGTGATACCTATGGAGGTGGGTTTGTCTTTTGAGCCTTGCCTAAAAAAGGCACTATGGGTGTAGCAAGAGCCTTTGCCAATATCCGAAAGCCCAGGGGTGACAGGTGCAAGCCGTCCCTAGTGAAGCATCGTGGCTTGTCGAGCATATTATCCCAAGCTGACAGGCATTGGATCCCCTTTGAATGACACCAGTACTTAAGCCAATTGTTGAAATTGATCATCTTGTCTTCATATTGTGGCATCATTCTTGGTGAGGGTAAGATGCTACTGAAGGTCAGGGTCATACCAGCCTGGGCTACATGCTCAGAGAGCTCCTTTATGTCTCTTTTCATGTAGTCCAGGGAGGTATGTCTCAGGTCATTCACACCAGCATGGACAATGACCGAGTCATATTTGTACTTGCCTTGGAGTGACCTGAGTGCTTGTGTTATGTGGCGGATCCTAGCACCTGACAGGCTGCTCACCGTGACCCTCTCCTTGTTCAGCTTGGTGAGCGGGACGTCAGTGTGCCTGACGATAGAGTCACCTATTACAAGTGTATCAGGTGTGTTGTTTAGTTTTACGGGCTGTGACTGTTCGGCATACTGGCTTTGTGAGATATGTGTTGCACGTGTTTTGTTTGGGGGTAGTGGTTGTTTGGGTGTCTGCTTTGGAGGTCTCTGCTGCTTAGGCAGATCTTTATTTAGAGCCTCCAAGTATGTTTTTGTGTGATTATGTGTTTGGTTTGCTGTAGGTCTATGTGAGACTGGAATTGTAGTGAGTGTGGTTTCCTTCTCCTCCTGACTGGTTATGCCAGTACTGAGTTGAGAGAGCTCAGCCTCCAGTTTGGCTATATGGTTGCATCTCTCACATGTGTTGGAATTTGTTGGGAGGAGGAGAGGGTTGTCTGTGTACATGAGGCAGATGTAACATTGCCTCAGGATTCCCAGATTCACCATCTGGACCGGAGAGGAGATTGACAACTGACCTTTGGACATGCTAGAATAATATTGGGAATTCCTTAATAATTGAAAACAAGGGCCAGTGGGGAGTGAGGGTGTAGTGCTTTTCATTTTTAGTGCTGACTTATATAATTGCTTTAGCGAGCAAGTGCCAAGTCACTTCAGTGCAATGTGTTACAGGTAACTTAAATGCAAAAACGACAAACAGTAACTTTCTTTCAAGTGAAACAAGGAAATAAGTACAGTAAGCAATGCAGATATCACTAGTGATCCACAGAAGCGCTGAGAAGCAGAGTATTAGGTGGAATTAGCATTCCAGGGAAATAACAAGCAAACAAACAACAGGCATATAAACGAAGCTAGATTCAGCAGGCCTGGATCTAGTCTATGCTACAGCAAACAAGGTGTACCAATTTCAGTAAGATACAGTTCAAATATTCAGGCACTATAAACCTTTAACCAGAAATTCCCAGCTCAGAAGGGCAGAGTCCAGCCTCTTCTCCCACAAGAGTGCAGACCACGAACCTTCTTAATGTAATATAACTGGCCTGAAGCCCAAGTGCTTAAACCAGAACTAATACACTTTAAGAATAACAGACACTGGGCTCTCAATCAGCAGTTCCCAACTTAGAAGGATGAAAGCTACCTGTCCTTCCACCACAGTGCATGCCACAAACCTTCCTAATGTAAAACAACTGGTCTGAAGCCCAAGTGCTTAATCCAAAAGACTTAGAATGATAGCTACACTTTAATCAAGTTACTACCAAGCAGTAATAAATACAATTGAATACTTTAGAGAATGCCTGGATTAGTGCTCAAGTTACACAAACAAAGCTAGATCCAGCAGGCCCGAATCCAGTCTATGCCACAGCAAAGAAGGCGCACCAACTTCAGTAAGAAGCAGTTCAGATATGCATGCACTATAAGCCTTTAACCAGAAATTCCCAGCTCAGAAGGGCAGTGTCCAGCCTCTCCTCCCAGAAGAGTGCAGACCACGAACCCTCTTAATGTAAAATAACTGGCCTGAAAGCCCAAGTGCTTAAACCAGAATTAATACACTTTTAGAATAACAGACACTGAGCCCTCAATCAGCAGTTCCCAACCTATAAGGATGTAAGCTACCTGTTCTGCCACTACAGTGCAGACCACAAACCCTCTCAGTGCAAAACAACTGGTCCGAAGCCCAAGTGTTTAAACCAAAAGGCTTGGAATGAGTTACACCAAGCAGTAATAAATACAATTGAGTACTTTTAAGATGATGCAAAAGTAAATGCAGAATAATGTTCAGGAGGAGGAATGAGGTTTAATGAAATGCAGGAATTGGGTAATTTGTGTGATTTTGGAGTAGATAATTGTTAAAAATAAAGTAAAAAAATACACGTAATGCACAATTTTACATTTCCACTATTAAATCAGTCAACCATCCAGATTTGGAAATAGTTATTTGCCGCTTTCACGTGTGCAAACACTGACACTGAAAAAAAAAATAAAAATATTCTAGGGAGCAGTAAATGGAAAAAGGAAGACCATGAAACTGGAAGTTGAATTGTCAAAATTAAATCTCATATACTTCCTATAAGGGTGTTTTTATTGGAATTTGAATGTGACCAGAGATGCCATGAAATAATTCTGTTTAATGAAGAGCAACACAACCTTCAAGGTATGAACTGTAGGAACACGAAAACTGACACAAGCAGGATGAAAACTGAATGAACACAGGTCACCACACTAAGCAGCAGAAAACTTGAAACCATTTATTGTTGAGCGCTTTTTGTCTCAGGTAGTCCCAAGACATCTTCAGACAAAGTAAAAAACACACGCCCCTTCTTTAAATATAATCAACGCACTACATACCCCCCATTGGTTAAAATGGCAATGAGTCATCAGTATACCTTGAAATGCTTAAAACTTAAAAACAAAGAGCCGCAAGCTATAAGCGAACCAAAACACATGTCGGACTACAAACTTCCGTCCATACGCACCCAAGATGTTAACAACTAAGGTTCTAAACACACTAAACATATATACATTTTAACTATCAGTCAGAGCTTTTCATGCATAAAAGGTGCTCCGATGCTAAAGACTGAATGCAATACAAAAAGCACTTTTCCTGCCTACATATACCAATTATTACATTAAAACTTGATCCTGCCTATACAATACATAACCAAAGAAGGGGCGTGTGTTTTTTACTTTGTCTGAAGAAGTCTTGGGACTACCTGAGACGAAAAGCGCTTAACAATAAACGGTTTCAAGTTTTCTGCTGCTTAGTGTGGTGACCGGTGTTCGTACAATCTTCAAGGTAACCAACTAGAATCTTTCACATCTTTTTTTCTACATCTAGAAGTCGTAAATAAAAGCCCGCACCCTTTTGATGACTTGGGACCCAGTGCACTGCAGTTATGTGAATCAATGGGGTCACTGGATGCAAGACTGCCTGCACATCATTACATGGAGTCTGGAGGATGAGAGAAGTGTAAGGTTTGAAACTTTACCCTGAAATGGCTTGGAGAATCAATCCGTCAAAGTTAATCATTCACCAAACTGTTGTGAAATGCTGAATGCTGCCTCCCACGAGTACTGTGGAAGTAGTAATGGGTAGGTCCAGACTGTGCACACTGGGATGTTCTTTGTTTCCAATATTCAACTGGTGTGGTGGTAGTGGAGAATGAGATACTGGCCTTTACTGTTAAACTTCTGAGATGCGGGGGTTGTTTTCTGTAGAATGGCTTTTTACTAGATTTTTTTCCTGAAGTAATGTAGGATTAGTCCAACAAAAACCACTACCAACAAATAGATGTTGAAAACGTAACACTTTGCTAGACGGTTAAGCACTTTTGACCTTTATAGTCTTCATCAGAACAATTAATTAAACATCAGTTAGTTAAATACTCACACCAATGAATCAAATGACCCCATAACAATTGACAAAAATCTAATAAATATGTTTGCAACTTATCAAAAAATATTCAAATACTTATTATAAACACACTAACTTACAAAATACTATTTCAAAATCTATAAATAAATGGATTTACATTTCTTAACATTTTGCCTTAGATTAAGAACCATTTGCCATCCTTTCCCTACACTCCAGCTCCCCTACTCTGTCACCATTAAAATTGCTAGAGACACAATTCAGAATAATTATAATATTTTGTAGACATCATGACTGATTATTTCACACCAGGTTTCTTTACTTGCACTTCAAAATGCATAGTTTATTTAGCTAAATGTTGCTTCTGTGAGTAATTCTATATTGGGAAAACACAAAGAACTTAGAAAACATGTTTATGAACATCAGCATGCTGTTAAAACAAAAAATATGGATAATGCCTTAGGCAAACACTCAGTGGAATGCAAGAATTTTAAAAGGTTTGTGTTCTTTATTATGGATCAATCATCTAGTGATCTTAATGGTGACAGAAAGGGGAAGCTGAAGTATAGGGAGCTGAAATGGCAAATTTTATTTCATGCTTATGACCCACTGGGTTTGATTAGCAGTGTTAATTATACTTTTTTTCTTAATCCAAGGAAAAATATTAACAAATGTAAATAGACCTACAATAGCTATAGATTTTTAAATATTATAAACACAATAACTTACTAAATGCTAAGTATCTGAATAATTTTTTAATACGCTGCAAACATATTAGTTTTTTATTTGCTTTGGCTCATTAGCAGCAGTACAAAGAACTGCCTGCTCACACCCTTGTTCTCCCCTCCCCCTTCCCCATTACCTTAAGACAAACCCAAAGTTAATAAATATTACCTGTGTCAGGCACCATTTTTAAAACTACAATCCACTCTGCTACAGGCCCCATGAAGGCTCAGTGTCTCTCCAGTTAAGTGTTTTACAACTGTAAATGCCTACTTTTGTTGAATTGTATTAGACATTTTACAACTGTATATGTTTATGTTGAATTGTGTTAGACATCTAATATGATTTATGCTTTATTATTAGATGTTACTATGGCATGCTAGCATTTGTATGCACCAGTTTGTTTTTAATATAATAGTATGTATGGTCTATTTTCATAGCTGCACCTTGTTCACTAATGTTATTCATGCAATTGTGTTGTGTGTAGACAGCTCATACTAGTGTCTACTTATTTCTATATAATTGTGCTGTTACTGGTGGACAGAATCACATTAAAGAACCACGACAGATTGCTGCTCGCTATATTTTTATCTGTAACTGCATAACTGTTTGGGGTTTCTTTTCTAATGTTCTTCCAATTGGCTCAGTATCTGCATATACTAAGTAGTGGTTCAGAATATTGTCCTGCATGTGGTAGCTATTTGCTCAGTGTGTTTTTTATAATCTTTATAATATATCTTTAACATCTCAAAAGTGCTTACTCCTCTCTGTACTCTTCTTTTCTAGACCTAACACCACTCTTAAGTATTCAACTGTGGTAACACCTTTAACATTCTTGTAAGAAAGGCGCAGTCCGGGTCTGAACTGTCTGCAAACAGCTACAGTTAACTTTGAGTATGTGTCTACCTGTTTGAGCCAATATTCATTTTCCCCTGGAGAGCACTCTGCTTTGGCTTGTAAGCAGCACACACACACACACACACACACACACACACACACACACACACACACACACACACACACACACACACACACACACACACACACACACCTTCCACTTTCTCTTATTCCCTTCTGTTAGCAAATAGTATCCATAATTGATCAATACTGTGTGTTTGTAAATTTAAACTATGACCACAGTAGCCTACTGATACAAGGTTATCCTGTTTTTCCACCTGAGAAATTAAGAAATGACTTACAGTTTCAGAGCAGTCCTTGGTCAATTGTGATTGTTTCTTAACACATACTTGTCTTTGATTTGTGATTGTTTCCAGCCCCTCATACCAGCAACTAACAGGGTCTCTACCTGCTTCGCTCCTCCCCCTGCCCCCTATTCCCTCCCACCCCCGGTGGTCCCACCTTTACTGAACTCAAACCCTTCCCATCTTTCTAATAGCCAACCACAGCACTAACCCAACACTACCTCCTCCATCTTCCCACTACTATCACACCTCACAACTAACATGTACAAGCATACCTTTCCTATGCTCACTGCATGCACTCTCCTTGCATATCTTACATCCTACCAAAGCTCCATCATTCCCCCACTCAACCACTACCACTGTACTACTACTCACACCACCACTCATGTCTCACCCACACTCGGCTCCCCTCCCACAAGCTCAAGAACCATCCCTATGTACCCCCCACATATTCTACCAACTATACTACTCAAACATAAAGCATCCCTACAACGTAACATAGTAACCCTCCCACCATACCTATTACCCACAGAGCACAATCATACAGTTTCCCTTATAAACAAACACATTCACAAACTGAGAAAACGAATAATCTCATGCTCATCAAAACTAGCCCTAAGTGGAGACATCCACCCCAACCCTGGCCCTACCATCTCCAACCCCAATCTTCATAATCAAACTAGAAACCACAACTTCTCCCATATTACAGCCAATAGAAAGCCAAGTGACTTCCTTCTACTATGCCTAAATATTAGAAGTATATCCAACAAAGTCCATGAACTCCATGCCACCATAGACTTGTACACCCCAGATATAGTCATCCTGACAGACACCTGGCTAAAACCTCACATTACCAGTGAGCAAATACTCCCTACAGGTTACGGCATACTAAGAGTAGACCGGCTAAACAAAAAAGGAGGTGGTGTAGCTATAATATTTAAACAGCATCTAAACATCCAGATCTTAAAATCATCAGCTCCACAAATAGGCAATGAATAAATAATATATACCAACCTCAAAATTAACCAAAACAAAACCATCAACATAACTGGATGCTACTTCCCACCTGGCCAAAACATCCCTCCCCTAGAAAACCTCCTCAGCTGGTCTACCCCACCATCTCCCCCAAGAAACTATAATCTTAGGTGATTTCAATATTGACTGGTAATCCTGTTCTGGCAACAATCCAACCCATCATGTACACCTTCATGGCTTCACTCAACTAGTCCAGTTACCAACCAGGATAAATAAAAACTCTACCAAGCACACTACCCTGGATTGGATACTAGTCAGTAAGAGCCCCCAGTCATATATAACAGGCTACTTATCAGATAACCTCAGTGATCACTCCCCAACATTCCTACTCAAAAAATACCTATACCAAGCTAAACCTGTCATCTACGGTCAAATACATAAAAAACTAAACTTTAACCCACTCACATTCATCTCATCCCTCAAAGAATGTAACTGGCATCCTCTAAAGTACCTCAGTCTAGATGATGCAGTTGAATTTTTTAATACTACCTTCCTGAACATCCTTAATTACCATGCCCCCATAAGATTCTCCAGAACCAAAGCACAACCCTCCGCATGGCTACAGAAAACCACTAAGTCAGAAATGAAAAACGGGGATAAAGCCTGGGAGCACTGGCGCAAAACCAAAACCCCCTCAGCTAGACAGAAATTCCTAGAACTACGCAATAGAGTCAAAAAGCTAATAAAACAGGACAAATCCCAATACTACCAGTCTGCCCTAGTCTCCTCACAACACAGCCCCAAACAATTTTGGTCCTCCATAAACTCCATCCTCCACCCAGGTAAAGTCAGTACCCCTCCTCCTAACATCCCTCACTCCTCAGAAAATATTGCTACCTCATTCAACACACACGTCACCCAAACCATACTATCACTAGCTAAACAACACAACCCCCCTCCCCTCCAACCCACACCTTCAACTAGTAATCTCCCCATTGCCTTCTCTTTTTCTCCTGTACCTACCTCCAACATAAAAAAACTCTTAACTAAACTTAAACCCACCAAATTAGCAGCAGACAGCCTCCCAAGTGAATACCTACAAATTGCAGCTGATGCTCTGGCCTACCCAGTATCCATCTTGATTAATCGATCTCGGTCAGAAATTTACGTTCCCACACTGTGGAAAGCATCACATATAATTCCCCTCCACAAAGGCGGACCCTCCACAGAACTAACCAATTACCGCCCCATAGCTATTCTCTCTCCACTCTCCAAAATACTAGAGAGATGCATACACTCTCAGGTCTCAGACTACCTCCTTACTAACAACCTCCTTTCCAGTACTCAGCATGGTTTCCGACCAAACCATAGCACCACCACTGCCTTACTCTCCTTTACTAACACTATCCTTCAGCATAAAAACAATGGTTATCTCTCCTCTGCTACTTTTCTAGACCTATCTAAAGCATTTGACATGGTCCCACACAAACAACTTATCTCTGTCCTCAATAACCTATCCTTCTCACAATCGGTCACCAACTGGTTTCACAGTTACCTGTCTGACCGCCAACAATCCACTGTATGGCAGAATGACATATCTCCCCAACTACCTGTCTCCATAGGGGTTCCCCAAGGATCCATCCTTGGACCCCTACTCTTCTCTGTTTACACCAATAATCTAGCCTCTGCCACCAAACATGGCACACTCATACAATATGCAGATGACTCAACCATCATCTGCTCAGCCCAGTCCCTACCAAAACTGCAAAAAGTCACACAGGAAGCCTTTTCCTCTGTTGAAACATGGTTATCCGATGCCCGATTAATACTCAACCCAAACAAAACTAAACTACTCATCTTCCAACCCACCAAACATACTCAAAACAACTCTCACTTTAACATCACGGCAAAAGACATCACCACTATATACCCAAATGAACACACCAAATTGCTAGGAGTGGAAATAGACAAACTAAATTTGACATTCACATATCCATGACTATAAAAAAAGTCCACAAAAAACTAGGAGCATTATACAGAAATAAGCAAATTAGATTTCAATAGCAAATTCCCACCTTATCTCCACCCTACTTTATGCCTCTCCAATATATACCAACCTAAGGCAATGTGATCTAAACAAGCTAGAGACCTGCTACAACAAAATCGCCAAATTCGCTACAGGGGCATCCTACCGTAGTCACCACTGTCTCTCACTTGCTGAACTGGGCTGGCTTGAACTCCCTCACCTCCTTCAGTGGTATCAACTCTCACTCGCCCACAAACTAGTAAACCATCCACTAAATGTCCCATCCCTCCAGAATCTACTCCAACCCTATCACACCACCAGACCACTAAGATCCAGCAGCAAAAATCACTTGCAGATCACTAAAGCCAATAACTCTGCTGGTTAAGCACTATTCTCTTGCACCGTAGCCAAATTATGGAACTCACTCCCACCCACAATTAACTCCATACCATCATGCACCCACTTCAAACTTTACTAAAAGCGCAACTAAAAACATGCTGGCTATGCCCTTGCAACTCCCACTCTAATATCATCCACCCCATCCAACCACTACCTTTCTTTCCACTCCACTAACTACCTTGATTATAGCAAGCTCAGATGCTCATAAGCCAGTACTTATTATAAAGCACAAACTTCTTTTTCTTGTAACATTTGTTAACATCTGGTATGCACTTCACAGATAAAGATTCTAGTTTTCTACTGATGTACTATGTTCTTCATCTGTAAATATGTTGTAAGTAATTGCTATGTAAATTGTTATTCACTATGTAATCCAATGTATATACTGTCTGTTTATTTTAACTGTGGAGCTTTTCTCCCCGGGCCTCCGCTGAAAATGGACCTACGTCCAGTCGGACACTCCCGGTCAACAAATTTAAATAAATAATAATAAACAAACTATTGTGGGGTCATGCAATTTGTGATTAATTCATTTTTCTGATGAAGACTACAGAGGTCTCAGCATCCAGTTGTCGTTAAGAGGTTTTTGTTGGACTGTTGTTCAGTTATACCACTACGTATGAGATATTTCAGTCGTCTTTTTTTTTGTAATGCAGGATTAGTCCAGAAAATAGCTTTTCAATAGATGGTTTAGTTCTTTTTGTTCCCTAGAAGTCTTCAAGTATGCTGTAAGCAAAAGTTTGCCAGTTAGTCAGCAGACAAAATAGCATTTAAAATTTCAGCTTTAAAATCTTTATGGTAAGTTACTCTCTAAAGCCATATACGTCTCCCAAATGCTACTTGTGAAGTTGATGCCCTTAATGATGCAAGAAGAACATCATATGTACATGTGAAGTGCACCCCTCCCCCAGTTACAGTGGATATAAAAAGTGTACACACCCCTGTTAAAATGCCAGGTTTTGGTGATATAAAAAATGAGACCACGATAAATAATTTCAAAACTTTTCCCACCTTTAATGTGACCTATAACCTGTACAATTCAATTGAAAAACAAATCTGTTAAGGGAAAAAAATAAAAAATAAAAATCATACAATAAGCTGGTTGCATAAGTGTGCACACCCTTAAACTAATACTTTGTTGAAGCACCTTTTGATTTAATTATAGTATAGCATTAAGTCTTCTTGGTTACACACCTGCCATCAATTAAAGAGACTCTGATTAACCCCAAATAAAGTTCAGCTGTCCTAGTAGGATTTGCCTGACATTTACTCATTTGTCTACTAAAGCAAAAGCCATGGTTAAGAGAGCTTACAAAGCATCAAAGGGATCTCATTGTTGAAAGGAATCAGTCAGGAGAAGTGTACAAAAAAATTCCACACCATTGGAAACACCATGGAATACAGTGAAGACAGTCATCAAAAAGTGGAGAAAATATGGGACAACAGTGACATTGCAAAGAACTGGATGTCCCTCCAAAATTGATGAAAAGACAAGATGAAAAGTGGTCATGGAGGCTGCCAAGAGACCTACAGCAACACTGTAGGAGCTGCAGGAATTTCTGACAAGTACTGGTAGTGTACTACATGTGACAACAATCCCCCGTATTCTCCATATGTCTGGACTATGGGGTAGGGTTGCAAGACAGAAGCCTTTTCTTACACATAAAAACTTCCAGGCCCAGCTAAAATTTGCAAAACAATACAACATGTGGGAAAATATGTTATGGTCTGATGAGACCAAGGTTGATCTTTTTGGCCATAATTCCAAAAGGTACGTTTGACACAAAAACACCACTTCACATTACCAAAAGAACATCATTCCCATGGTGAACCATGGTGGTGGCAGTATCATTCTTTGGGGGTTACTACTTTTCTTCAGCTGGAACTGGGGCTTTCGTCAAGATGGAGAGAATTATGAACAGTTCCAAATACCAGTCACTTTTGGCCCAAAACCTTGAGGCGTCTGCTAGAAAGCTGAAGATGAAGAGAAATTTCACCTTTCAGCACGACAATGACCCCAAGCATACATCCAAATCAACAAAAGAATGGCATCACCAGAAGAAAATGAAAGTTTTGGAATGGCCCAGCCAGAGCCCAGACCTAAATCCAATCAAAAATCTGTGGGGTGACCTGAAGAGGGCTGTGCACAAGAGATGCCCTCACAATCTGACAGATTTGGAGTGCTTGTGCAAGGAAGAGAGGGCAAATATTCCCAAGTCAAGATGTGCCATGCTGAGAGACTCCTACCAAAGAAGACTGTAATTAAATCAAAAGGTGCTTTAACAAAGTATTAGTTTAAGGGTGTAAACACTTATGCAACCAGCTTATTGTATTTTTTATTTTTTTATATTTTTCCCCCAACAGATTTGTTTGTTTTTCAATAGAATTATATAGGTTATAGGTCACATTAAAGGTGGGAAAAGTTTTGAAATGATTTATTGCGGTCTTATTTTTTTTATATCACAAAAACCTGGCATTTTAACAGGGGTGTGTACACTTTTTATATCCACTGTATGTCTGAAACTGCATCCAGTTTTAATATTTTGTCTCCAGTACCTCCCTCAGGCAGGCTGTAAACAGCTTTTATTGCATTTGATTTAACTCTAAACACTGAAATAATTATATGAGCAAGGTACTTAAGCACTCTCATACATATATTAATGGCGGTATAAATGCTTTTACTACATGAATTACTTTAGATTCCCTAGCAAATGGTAAATAGGCTTACGAAACAGTTCTCCATTGCTGACCAGATGAAAAAACAACAGATAATGGCTGGGTCTGTTTTAAGGTTGTTATAAAGGTTAGGCCTGTCCTTAGGAGCGCTATACAATCTATATATCCTTTTAGTGGAAGAGGTTTGGGTATCTGGTGCAGGAAAGTTTGCTGTTATAATACTTCTGAATGTGTCAGTAAACAAACTAGCCACCTGGACTGCTTCTACCTCACTTCCAGGTAACAAATCTTCAAAGATACCCTCACGGCGAACCAAACCACTGCCCCTTCATTTAACAGCTTCCTGAAAACAAATATTTTTGCAAGGAAAACTACAATACGAAAGGAGATGTCTTTGTGGTGTGAGTTAGAATCTAAAGGGGAAGCCCTCTAGGCCACCTAAAAGTCTTCCTCATCAAAAGGTAAAGGATAAGTTCTAATAAAGATAGCACCTGTGAAGGTCCAGTTCTTAATTCTGAAATAAACATACTGTTCCTGTGCAGGAAATGCCACAAGCTGCTGTGGAGGTACTCTGTCTTGGGAAATCTTGAAATACTCCTTCCCAAATAATCAGCAGTTAAAGAAAGAGGGAACAAGAGTGCAATATGACTAAATCCTGTGTAGATATCACCCAGAAACTGTCCTTTACAGCATGAGGCATGGGCAGTGTAATGGGCAGCAATGCATTCAGCGTCCCTCTGTTAGTGTACTGAATGCTCTGGACTTCGTGATTTATCCCACAGGTCTCTAGTGACTGTACTGATATCAGTACAGGCTTTACTTTAAAAGGAACTTGAGCCAATGCAGCAACCTGATTAATTTGTCTGTGTTACTGGTTTAAATAACCCTTTCTGTGGGAGCTAAAGAACCAGCCATATCACCCACAGAATTACACGAGGACTTATTTTCTGCTTCTTACTAACTGCCTCCTTTTCCCCGTGCTTTTTATGGGATTATCCCTTTCTACTTGCATTATAAGAATTTCCAAACTTTTTTTACCTTGAAAGAAATTTACTTGGTTTTAGACCATTATTCTAAGGTGTTTTTAATTCAGATTAAAGGATACTGTTTTGGTTTTCTAGGCCTAGCAGCTTTAGTGAATTTAAAGTCAGAAAACCATAATCTCTGGTGTCAGATTCTAGTCCTAAACAGAACAAACAGGGACTGGGGGGGTGTCTAAGTGACAATCTGTTTACCATGACCACAAACCAACATCTTAAGAGAGTTGAAACTGAAGAGATACCATTCACATGAAAATGATCTCCAAATGATTACTGTAAGAAAACTGTCAAATTCAACAACAAAACAGCATAAATGAATGAGAAACAGTGCATGTGAAGAAAACAAGTGATGTGAAAATTGTTTCCCAATTGCAAGATAAACTGAAGGCAAATGCCAAATGAGATTTCCAGATAGGCTCCACTTGGAAGCTGTCATTGGTGCCAAAACGAGTACAAGATCAGGATTGCTCTTCATGAAGAATTAAGAGAGGTACTGAAAAAAAATGACCAGGTCGATGTAGCTTTACTGGTGAATAAACTTAATTTACTGTTAAAGTGAAGTAACACTCACTGAAGTATGAACTTTAATACATGCGTTGACTTTGTGGAAATCATGGATTCCTACAGAAACGAGTAGCTATCATCTCCAGATGTACTTCTATAGCCATCTAAATGCAATATACAGCACCACATTAACTATACATGACAAACTAGAACCTGTCGTTTTTCATTCAGAAAATAAATAGGCCTAGGAGATGCCAAACTGCACCCAGCAGGCTGTCAAAGGGTGCTAGGGTCACTTATGGAACCAGTTTTTCTGTACATATTTTCTGCAAAACTTTTGTGCCTATAAAACTGAAATTACCACCACCAGAACATATGTTATGCCCATTACTGGATTAACAGTTTACGTCACTACCAGTCTGGATTATCTGTGACCCAGTCCATTAAGAGGCTCAGCATAAAACAGCTAATGTAGCACATTCTTTCACCCCTTCTAGCACATTCTTTTTATACCCCTGGGATCACTTCATTGGCTCTTCTTGACAGAGGCTCAGTTAATTAATCAATGGGGCGGCAAAAGCTGACGTACTCTGGCTAGGCTTATATATGCCCTCGGGCAGATAGTCTAGTACCTACCTGTGAACATCTGTTTTGACGAATGAAACCTACATTCTCACGTCTTATGAATTTGTCTAAAGTATTTTATTAGGAATGTATGTCCTTTACTTTAAACTACTGTTCCCAGCAGTCCTTGTAAGTTTAATTGCAGTTTTTAGTTTTTACTTTTTCAGATTGATGGAAGTGGTAACAGCAAAAGAGAACATTCAGAATCAGGCCTTGACAGTCGGCTTAGCTGTACGATTAGACTACAACATATGTTGCAGATAACTGAAAGACAGGCTGGGATTCATATGCAATGGAGTAGCAGGTGAGATGAGTTGCACTGCATTGCCATTTACAGATTCATTGTCATGCACACTCCCTCAAATGGAGTATTTTATTAATTCAGAATGTGCATGACTATAAATCACTCAACTGCAGCAGTCCACACTGCTCAGCTGAATGTCCTACCCAACCTGCATTACTTTGCAGAGCAGGTCCTTGCACAGCAACAAAGCCAGTAATAATGAAGTCCTTCTCCTTACTACTCTATACAACAGAAATCAGTCCAACAACACAACAGACAGCTAGCTCACAGCACTACCGGCACACTCCTGATCCTTTCTGCCACATTGTTATTGCTGGGTCATTTGGCCAAACACTTGGTGTTTCCTCCAGCTGACTCCAATGGTGCCACCCTTCTCCTGCAATACAGCCTGCAATGGAATCAGTTATTTTATAATGCACACTTTTAATTATTTCTTGAATACTGCAACTCATTCTTTGCCCTCTAGTTTTTACCAGATGCCAGTATAACTAAAATAATGTTTTAGACAAGAGCATCACGAGTACTTATGTAAGTTTTCCTGTTCCTACCAGACCAGACACATGCACAGTTACATAGACATACATGCACACACAAAGCTGCATACACTCAAGCACACATATGCAAAATAACACAGACAGCATGCGTACTATATTTACCTTTGGCAATTAGAAAGGGAACGCTAAGCAGAGCAGCATTTCACTATAGATTATGGTCGTGTACTACCCAGCCACACTACCTTATAGTACAGGCCACAGACACACAGGCATACATGTGACACACGCACAGACACAGACACCTTGCACCTGCACATTTGTATCAGCTACAGATCACCTCATACACAACTCACAAAAAGCACTCGTGCACAACTCACAAAAATCACTCATGCACAGATATTCACAGATCCACTCACAATCATGGACAAAACAGGCATATGGTTGCAGACACTGACATTCACACATTATCTACTGCTTAACCTGTGATCATTAATCTGCCTAGGGTGACTCTGCCCTGCCTTCCCTCCCCAGATTCCTTCCAAATTAAACACAGGATGCCAATAATTAGTGGCTTACATTAAAACGGTTTCTGCACTGCTCCTGATGGTAATGTGTATAAAGGGTGACTATGACTGCTGCACTTTGCAAGTTTCTTAACTGAGCAGCACAATGGGCTGCTTACAATTCCCAGCACAGGCACCACTGCATTTAAATGGGCTACCTACAGCCTAAGTACTGCAGAACTTTAGCACTGGGCAGTCAGCTTTCTAAGACTTGGGATAAGCTTGACTTGTACATAAGGCACCCTGCACAGATCTGTGCACTAGGCAATCCGTCTATGAATTCTGGTCATAGTTTTTCAACTGAATGACACAAGCATTTTCACTGCAGTCCTCACCCAGTTTGTGACTTTCAAGGATAGTTGTAGGTTTGCCTATAGATGCACAGTATTATAGAATTCATTACATACTATACTCTTGTATGTTAATGCACATATTGTTTTATATTTGTTGAAATAGTACAGTCCTATCAGAAACAAAGCACAAACATGCAGATGAATATTAACATCTAATCAAGTAAAATCTACAAGAAGCAAGAATAAACTTTGCATTCAGTATATGAAAACTCTTCTTGCACACTACTATGCTTGCTAAGCAGTTTCACAAAAATAAACTTATGAGGGAAGAACTATTAAAAATTTACAATGCCTGAAAGGTATCAAAATACATAAAGGGGTGTGGGAGGAGAATCATGCTGACAGAACATGAGAAAAGTCGGGTCTATATCATATATTCGAAATTCCAAAATATCAAACACCATATGTTCAAACTTGGAATTTTGAACATTGATAACACTGAGCGCTCAGAATAGTGAATTTTTTCCCCAGGGAAAAAATTAGCTGTTCCAAGAAACATACACACAACACAAGCACAACAAAATAAACCATACACATACAGTTAACATAACCCAACCCCACATTAAACCATACATACATTACTAATTATCCACTTTCCTTAACCCGCGCCCTAACCCGAAGGTCCGTAACTATCGCACACACACCCTACAAAACTATACACAAACAAAGCAATTAATACACAAACATACAGTTAACATGACCCAACCTTACACTACACCATACAAACATTACTAACTATCCGCTTACCTTAACCCACACCTTAACCTTAAGGTCCGTAACTCTCGCATCACAGTGGAGGAAATAGCGAAGCCACTTAACAGCCCACAGAAATATTGCCCTAGGTAAGATTTCGATGTTCCGGGGCTTCGCTATTTTCACCATTCGATGTTGTGGATTCAACACTTTTACGTTTGACATTTTACTTCTTCGAAGTTTTGATATACACCCAGAAAAGTCTCCCACTCTATTTTTAAGTACCAAGCATTCGTAAATATCTGTAAATTTCACTCAAAATGTGCAGTCTTCATAATTACACTCACCTGTTCTTTCAGCAAGTTTTCTTTTTTGTGCTTTTGATAGCTGATCTTTTTTTTCTTTTTTCTTGCTTGAAGAGGCATTATTTGAAGATACTGTAGTACTGTTAGGTTCTGATGACATCTAGAAAAAAATATTAAAAGGAAATAATTTCAAACTCTCAAGTCATCATGATTTATTTTATGATGCTTCCTATTGCTTCGTAGCTCACGTCTCCAAAATAAGGAGCCTGAAAACAAAGCCTTCATTACATCTGCACTCCTGCTATGCAAACAATAATGACTGGTGTGGAAATAAAATGCGTGTGGAAAAAGCTCTACAGGAGGAAAAGGAGAAGTTTAAGGACAATTTGATATTCTGATGGATGCAAACAGACTCTATTCATGCAGACTTGCTTCTGGTAGTGAATATTTATTTCTCACTTCTATAATAAGGATAAAAGTATCCACTTGTCTTGTTTAATTTTTGTGTTACTCAATCACCTGCCTTGTGTATGAAGTTTTGTATCAGAGGGTTACATATGCACCCAATATCATATAGCTTAACAAACAACAAATAAAAGTGTGACAAAAACTGACTAGCTTGTATCTGAAACCTATCAACTACACCAACTGCAAAATAAGACATCTATCTAAAATAAGATCCATCTTGCACCATGCTAGTTTATGCACCTTTGAAAACTGTGTAAAGACTTTTTAATGTGTCTTTTGCCCTCCTGTCTGCTGACTATCAGCTCCCCTTGCTATCAGTCTTGAGCGCATTTCTTCTTCAATCAGCATGGTTCCTACTACTAGAAGTCATCATCTAACCAGACATGAAGGTGGCTCAAACTCCACTTTATCCTGTCCTTCTGCCATGAGGCTTGGTGGTTCCTTGTAGTAGTAGCCCAACAGCCAGGCTTAACTGCAAGTCTGGGGCCCATCTAAATTTTTCAGGATGGACTATAATACAACCTATTATTTTCATTTTATTCATTTTTATTTCTCACCCAAATTCCTCCACAGTTCTACCCAATATTATTATTTCCCCCAAGGCTTAAAAGGTTTACAGTTTGTTCAGCCAAGGACGTTTTTCTATTCATATCTATGCCTGACCACGACAGTTCTGAACACAGCAGTATATAAACACAGAGTTAACAGCAATATGAACTAAGCCATGGATCATGACCTGAAACAACAAAATAGGTACATGGTTAAAAGGATGCAGAGACAGTCTCCTCCCAATGGGAAATGGGGAAAAGCATCGCCCCTTCACCTGCTTACCTTTTTGCACATTTCTAGTTTAACTAAGAGCAGACCATATTTGCTTTTACTATGGCTTACAGGAAGGAAAATATGACTGAAGCTACATCTTAATTTAGGTAATCTGAGCCATTATCTAAGATGGTGCAATACAGGTTTCAACTCCTAATGCTTTAGTTCAGCTACCAAAACATATTCCTTTACTAGGCTTAGTGATTACATAAAGGGGTGCTAATTTTGTGTACAACAGTAATTCATCCACTGCAAATATTAATTACAGCATATATACACACATGGATAGGCAATTAAATGCATTAAGCTTAATTGCTTAGTAACTTTTTTGAAGAGTATCTTCTGTGCAGATTTGCACTAAGATGCCAACTAACAAAAGAACGTATCTGCTACATGAATGTACAGAAACAAATTTACAAATGAATACGAGTCAAATGGCATGAATTTTAAAATACCATTAAAGAAGAAACATTTGCATTTTCTCTTTTAATTGATGAATGTTTCTGAATACCTAAAGAAAACTCTCTGGGATTAAAATGACTTTCAACTGACCATATGCCTGAAATAAATTGTGTACATTCTAGCATTTCTGTTATTAGTGATAGTGAAGAACAAGAATTTAAACTGCTTTAGAACAGACAGCACAGCTAACAAAAGACAGCTTCCAAGTTTCCTACCAAAACCAAAAAGTCACTCTGTTTATGCTACAGAGTACTTATATATATATATATATATATATATATTTATATAAAAAATAAAAATAAAAAAAGGGGTCAGACAGAGAGAGATCACAAAACCCACCACATAGACTTCAGAGGCGTTTAATGAAAAGGACATACATGGAGACACTGTCAACAGAGAAAACATTTTGGCGAGGGTAAGAGGGCGCTGTATGACAACCTGCACTGTACTGACTATTCCTTCAGAAAACAATTCTGTGACAATAAGTATAAAGAACAAAGATAATAGCTGACATTTCTCCGACAAAACATAAAATGAATATATTGCAAATTTTGTCTCATATTCATGCAATCTGAACAAAATAAATAAATGAGTTTAGAAACAAGCAATGACATTAAATCAAGCTAAAAATTGGCTATGTACTCTGCATGCTAGATAAGTAAGGAAGCTTTCTGCAGCAAGCAGCTGCTGGAATTGCTTCCTCCGATACCTCCAGCTCAATACATTTCTGAACATTTTCTTGCTTCACTGTTCGGAGGATGTGCATGATTCCAGCTGGCAAACACTGTGGCATGTTCAGGGCAACAAGTACATCTTCTTCGCCTGATCTACTAAGTTTGACTCATACACACTCAGCAAGCACAACTGCAAAAGCAGGGGAAGATGCAACATAAAGCAATATACAGAAACAAAGCTAGTGAGAATGTCCAGATACAAAGAGAGGGGGAAAGTCAGGAACAGGGTAACTACTGTGTAAGGTCTCCTTGCAGACCAAATAATATGGTGCACATACATCTGACTTTGAAGACCTTGTGCAGTAGATAACTACTGAGAATAATCCTTCGCAATGAAAAGTTAATCTCACAGGGAGGTCAGTAATGGTTAAAGGCCAAACGGCAAAGGCTCTGAAAGCTGAGCCCTGAAACCTCAAATGTGTTAAGAGTTTTGACTCTTGGAATCACTGTTCAAACAGTAACTCCTGCTAAAAGTGGGAACAGATGATGAAGTGACCACAGTACAAATGTCTGCAACAAAAACTTTGAAGAAAGCACTGGAAAAAGTCACCCCTCTATTGGAGTAAGCTTTGAAAACAGCATGTTTCTGTTGGCTTGCTGCTTAACAACGAAACATGGAAAAATTAACATACTTGGAAAAAGGCTTTTCCTACTCACTGCAAGTTCCTCTTTATCCAGAAAAATGGAGACAAAACTGCTCTGCTCATCATAAACACATGCATCAGTTCAGGTATAAATCGACATGATAGTGCATGTTTGTGTTACAAATCTCTGCGTTTGCCCATACTTTACTTGGATAGAAGGAAGTTTCTCTGTTCACCTGTGAGAGAGGGGAGCTTTGAGCAGCCTATCTGTCCCTGGAGGAGTGGTTTCAGCACAGAAATTAGTAGTTTATTGGCCATTTTGGGCTAATTTCTCTCTCTTTCATTTCCCTGCTATAAATACCACATTTGCCCGTTTTGCGCATCGGGCAGTGCCGGTTAGCTAGGGTAAAACTATTCCCGGCTCCACAAAGTCTCCTCTTCAATTTTTCCCTTGGAACTAGACAAACTTTCAACTTAAGCACTCAAGTGTTTCTGTGTAGTTCACTGTAGTAGCTGTAAAAAAAAAAAAAAAAAAAAAAAAATTCTTTTTCCCGCCTTATCTAAGCTAGTCTAGTCCAGTTTTTAGGTTCTGCTGAATTCAGGGCTGTGGTACACGTTCCTGTGTTGCCCATATCCTTACCTGGATAGGAGGAAGTTTCTCTGTTCACCAGTGAGAGTGGGAAGCTTTGAGCAGCCTATCTGTCCCTGGAGGAGTGGTCTCAGCCCAGCAACTAGTAGTTTATTGGCCGTTCTGGGCTAATTTCTATCTCTTTCATCTCCCTGCCTTAAAATCCACATTTGTGCGGTTTTGTGCATCGCTGACCTCTGTGCAGCCCTGGTTAGCTAAGGTTAAACTATTCCCGGCTCCACAAAGTCTGCTCTTCAATTTTTCCCTAGGAACAGGTCAAACCTTTAACTTAAGCACTCAAACCAGTTCCTTTCAAGTCCAGCACTTGTCTAAATCTAGTAAGCACCAATAAACGCTAGCACTACCCCCCTATACTATACAGAAGTACAGGGCTCTCTATTTGGCCCTAACCGGACAATCAGTATAACTTCACTTTATCTGTGCAGGCATGTCCAAAGGGCAGTTTCAAGTGTACTCTCCAGTCCAACTGGTGAATCTGGGCATCTTGAGGGAATGTTACAATTGCCTCATGTACACAGACAACCCTTTCCTCCTTCCAACAAATGCAAATGTATGCGAGAGATGCAACTTTACAGCCAGACTGAAGGCAAAGCTCTCTCAACCCAAGACTGCAACAGTCAGTCATGAGGAGAAGGGAAACACTTGCACCACACTACCAGACTCACATAGACCAATCATTTCTGCACCAGACAATAACACACAAAAACACAAAACATACTCGGAGGCTCTAAATAGAAATCTGCCAAAGCAGAAGGGACCTCCAAAGCAGTCATCCAAACAACCTCCATGCCCCAACAACCACATATCACATACTTCACAAAGTCAGTGTGCCATGCAATCACAGCCCTTAAGGCTAAACAACACACCCAATACACTAGTAATAGGTGACTCTATTGTCAGGCACACTGACGTCCCACTCACTAGACTGAACAAGGAGAAGGTAACTGTAAGTTGCCTGTCAGATGCCAGGATCCGTCACATAACACAATCACTCAGGTCACTCCACAACAGGTACAAATATGACTCTGTCATTGTCCATGTTGGTGTGAATGACGTACCTCCCTGGACTACATGAAGAGACAAAGAGGAGCTCTCAGATCATGTAGCCCAGGCCGGTATGACCCTGACCCAGAGTAGCATCTTGCCCTCACCAAGAATGGTGCCACAGTATAAAGATAAAATGATCAATTTTAACAACTGGCTAAGCTTTTGGTGTCGTTCAAAGGGGGATCCAGTGTTTGCCAGCCTGGGATGACATGCTCGACAAGCCTCGCTGCTTCGCCAGAGATGGCTTGCACCTGTTGCCCTTGGGCTTTCAAATATTGGCCAAGGCTCTTGTTGCCCCCATACTGCCTTTTTTAGGCAAGGCTCAAAAGACAAACCCACCTCCATAAACAACACAAGCAGCCAAAAACTGAGGGTAATGCTACTCAATGCCAGAAGTCTACACCTCAAAATGCAAGCACTCGAGGCACTCCTCAGTAAGGAGGGAATCAATATATGTGCAGTAACAGAAACCTGGTTCAAGGCTCCAGAGAGCACCCCAGCACTACCAGGCTACAACTCTTACCATACCTTTCGGCCCCAAAACCCGGACCGAAGTACAAAAGGCAGGGGTGTATCCATTTTCATCAAGGATTCCCACACCTCCAGGCTAGTAGCACAGCACGAGGCCTCGGAGACCATCCATGTGCAACTAACAGTGGGCAAAACTGCTTTTCATTTTGTAGTCTGCAACAGATCACCCACCTTGTCTCAGGACCCCCACTCAGCATTCCTGAGAACACTGGAAAATATGAAGATCCTACCCAACACCATGATATTGGGTGATTTCAACTACCCAAACATAGACTGGGAAAATTACTCAAGTACAAACTCCTTTGCCCAGCGCTTCCTAGAGTTTATAAACTCAAACGCCCTGGAACAACTAATTACCACTCCCATGAGAGGTGACAACATATTGAACTTGATCATCACCAACATGGGAGATCAATGTTCCACACCAGAGGTAAACCCGTCGCTGGTAAGATCAGACCATAAACTAATCACACTAGACATCTACATCCCGACCCCACCCCCAGTCAAGGAAACCACTGTAAAAAAACTTTTCAAAAGCAAACTTCACACTTCTCAGGACAGAGGTGGAAAGTGTCAAAGCCCCATTGCTAAGGGATAATGCAGCCCAAACCGCAAAATCCTTTACAAATGCTTTCTATGTGCACCAACAGGAATGCATGGATCGAGTCATCCCAAGCAAAACAAAGACTCACTCCTCCAAAATGAGGAAACCAGTCAGGTGAACCCCGGCCATAAATAAGCTCTACAATAGAAGGAGGAAACTACTACAGGATAGAGCAAAATCCCAAAAAGGGAAGGCATCCCTAATCAGTACCAACAAGAAACTACGATCCCTCATAAAATCATCCAAAGCCAACTTCGAAAGAAAAATTGCCAAAGACGCTAAACATAATCACAAAGCCTTCTTTAGCTATGTCAAGAATCTAAGTGGCAACTATCAGATATGCTCCGAGCTAGTGCAAAACGACAAAAAATACACTGAACCAATTGACATTGCCAATATCCTGGCTGACAGGTTCAGTGCAAACTTTACTCCCCCTCACCCCCAAAAGGGCCCGTGTCCATTCCAGAAGATTGTAGAGCCCCAGACATCACAGACACACAGGTGAAAGTAGCCCTTTCCAAAGCAAAAAACACAGCATCAATGGGACCGGATGGCATCCCAGGCTGTCTCTTACAAAAGCTCCAAAACGAACTAACCCCTCACCTAAACTCACTGTTCAAACTCGGCCTCACCACAGGCTATGTACCCAAAGAATGGCGTACAGCAACAGTTATCCCTCTCCACAAAGGTGGTGCCACAACGGACCCCGGGAACTATTGCCCTATATGTCTGACCAGCTTGGTCTACAAAGCCATGGAACTCATCAACAGAGACAATGGGAACCTCCAGACACTGGACCCTACCCAATTAGGCTTTGTTAAAGGCAGATCCTGCCTCCTAAACCTGGTCAACTTCTTTGAAACAGTTACCAAGGCCATAGATGAGGAAAAGGTAGTCCACACAGCCTACCTGAACCTCAGAAAGGCCTTCAACACCATTCCCCACTCAGGCATTATAAGTAAGCTCACCAGCTTGAACATTAACCCCTATGTCACGAGGTGGGTTGTAGACTGGCTCATGGACAGAACTCACATGGTCAGAGCTGCGGGTGCTATGTCAGACTCCAAACCGGTTACAAGTGGCGTCCCACAGGGCTCAGTCCTGGTACCCCTCCTGTTCGGTATATGCTTCTCTGAGGTACAGGCAAGCACAGGAGGACTGTGGCTGACCAAGTTTGCAGATGACTGCAACCTGGGGGCCATAATCGACTCCCCAGCTGACACAGACATCCTCCAGAAGGGTCTCACGGAGACGAATACCTGGTGTCAGAATCATGGCCTTAAGCTAAATGCCAAAAAGTGAATAGTCATCCCCTTTGGTAAGAACAAAGTGCCCACAAAATATAGGAGGTAGTCCACTAAGTACGGAAGATGTAATTAGGGACTTAGGGACACAAGTAGATAGCAACCTCTCCTTTGACAATCACAGTGCCAAAGTGGTTACAAAATCCTTCTATGTAGCCCACCTAATCACAAAAGGGTTTGCATCTAGATCAAGAGAGGTCATTGTGCCCCTCTACTCATCGCTCATCAGGCCCATAATAGACTACAATGCCCCATTTGGGATGTACCTTACTCGACACCTGCAACAGCTGGAAGGACCCTAGAAGTAGCTCACCAAGAGGATCATGGGCCTCAAAGAGATGCCCTATGCAGCCAGGTTAAAGAAACTCCAGCTCTACTAGGTTGCTTACCGCCTTCTCAGAGGAGAAATCTGCCTTACGTACAAGGCCATGTCTAACCCTGAATTAATGGACATGCTCCACCTAAAGAAAACTAAATCTTTTAAAGCCACACGCTCTAGGGATTTAAACCTCAGCACAACAATTAATAGGACATGCTGGAGAGACAGATTCCTGTCCCAGAGACTTCCCTCGCTCTGGAATAGAATCCCAGTCTATGTCAGGCAAAGCCCCTCACTGACTCTCTTCAAGAAAAATCTTGACGAGTGGATGGGAAATCGTAAATTTACACCTGGGATTACATCAGTGGCCCTGCTGGACAGAGGCCCAGGAAACTAATCTAAAAGGGAGGTGAAAGTCAACACACTCTGGCTAGGCTTATAAATGCCCTTGAGCAGATAGCCTAGTACCTAACCTATGAACCTATAAGACATTAATTTCTCAGGCCGGCACTTGCTCAAAACTCATAGAAGCACTTATAAACCCTAACACTAGACCCTCCTGTACTGTACAGAAGGACAAGGCTCTCTATTCGACCTTACCAGCCACCCAGTAAAACAGTTCGCTGTACCTATTTAGGCATGTCCAAAGAGCAGTTTCAGGTGTACTCTCCAGTCCAACTGGTCAATCTGGGCATTTTGAGGCAATGTTAGAACTGCCTCATGTACACAGACAACCCTCTCCTCCTACCACCAAACACTAATACATGCAAGAGATGCAATTATACAGCCAAACTGGAGGCTAAGCTTTCTCAACCCAAGACTGGATCAGACAGTCAAGAGTTGAAGGGAAATACTTTCATCACATCACCAGTCTCACATAGACCCATTAAACCAGCACCAGCAAAAAACACACATATACATGAAAACATACTCGGAGGCTCTAAATAAAAATCTCCAAAAGCAACAGAGACCTCCAAAGCAAATGTCCAAGCAACCTCCACCCCCCAACACAAACCATACTTCACAAAACTAGTGTGCCATGCAATCACAGCCCTTAAGGTAAAATAACATAACCAACATACTAGTAATAAGGCGACTCTATTGTCAGGCACACTGACGTCCCACTCACTTGGCTGAATATGGAGAAGGTTACTGTTAGCTGCCGGTCGGGTGCCAGGCTCCACCACATAATACAAGCACTCAGGTCACTCCAGAACAAGTACAAATATGACTCTGTCATTGTCCATGTTGGTGTGAATGACCTGAGCTGTACCTCCCTGGACTACATGAAAAGAGACATGGAAGAGCTCTCTGATAACGTAGCCCAGGCCGGTATGACCCTGACCCTGAGTAGCACCCTGCCCTCACCAAGAATGCTACCACTGTATAAGGAAAAAATTCTCGAGTTCAACAATTGGCTAAGTTTCTAGTGTCATTCAAAGGGGATCCAGTGTCTGTCCGCCTGGGATGACATGTTCGACAAGCCATGCTACTTCGCTAGAGACGGCTTTCACCTGTCACCCTCAGGGTTTCGAATACTGGCCAAGGCTATTGCCACCCCCATAGTGCCTTTTTTTAGGTAAGGCTCAAAAGACAAACCCACCACCGTAAAAAGCACAAGTAACAAAAATCTGAGGGCAATGCTATTCAATGCCAGAAGTCTAAACCTCAAAATGCACACACTCGAGGCACTCCTCAGTATGGAGAAAATCGATATATGTGCAGTAACAGAAACCTGGTTTAAGGTTCCAGACAGCACCCCAGCACTACCAGGCTACAACTCGTACCATACATTTCGGCCACAGAACCCGAACTAAAATACAAAAGGAAGGGGCATATCCATATTCATCAAGGATACCCACACCTCCAGGTTAGTGGCACAGCACGATGCTTCAGAGATCATCCACGTGCAACTAACAATGGGCAAAACTGCAGTTCAAATTGTAGCTTGCTACAGACCACCCACCATGTCCCAGGACCCCCATTCCGCATTTCTGGAAACACTGGGAAACAAAGGTCCTACCAAACACCCTATTATTGGGTGATTTCAATTACCCAAACATTAACTAGGAGAACTACTCAAGTACTAACTTCCCTTGCTCAACATTTCCTAGAATTTATAAACTCAAACGCCCTGGTTCAACTGGTCAACACTCCCACCAGAGGTGACAACATATTGGACCTGGTCATCATCAACATGGGCGAACCGTGTTCCACACCGGAGGTCAACCCCTCGCTGGTTAGACCTGACCATAAACTTTGGATATCCACATTTTGCCCCCACCCCAGGAAACCACAGTGAAAAACTTTTCAAAAGCAAACTTCACATTACTTAAGACAGAGGTGGAAAGTTTCAAAGCCCCCATGCTGAAGGATAACGCTATCCAAGCTGCAAAATCCTTTACTAATGCATTCTATGGGCACCTACAAAAATGCATGGATCGTGCCATCCCAAGCAAAACCAAGATTCACTCCTCCAAGAAAAGGAAACCAGTATAGTGGACTCCTGCCATAAACAAGCTATACAATAGGAGGAGGAAACTATTACAGAAAAGAGTAAAATCCCAAGAAGGGAAGACATCCCTGATCAGTATCAGCAAGAAACTACGATCCCTCATAAAATCATCTAAGGCGAGCTTTGAAAGAAAAATTGCCAAGGACTCCAAAGATAACCACAAGGCATTCTTTAGCTATGTCAAGAATAGTACAGTTGTGTACACTTTCCATAAATATAGATTTTCGAGTGTATTCACTGTTGCAGTCATTACATTTGGGTAATCTGCTGGCAGGTTGCCCTCAGTCGGCCTGATTAACAAAGTCGTGGGTCCTGCATCGGTTGTTTTCCCTTCTTCCATGACGTCAGGTCGTCAGGGGGGTATAAAACATGCAGCCGACGCCATTTTAAGTTTTTCTTGCCCCAGATGTCAGGTGCCCCCCAAATGGGGAGCAAAAAATAAATAAATATATAAATATATATATTATATATGTGTAAGTATATAACTTGGAACACAAACAATAGCAAATACACCCAAAAAGACTTTTAAGCATATTAAAAGAAAGAAGAGGTATAGTAAGAGAAAAGACAGGGGGTTGGAGGGAGGGTAACCAAGACTGCAACAGTGAATACACTCGAAAATCTACATTTATGGTAAGTGTACACAATTGTACTATGTTCTACATGTTTCACTGTTGTAGTCATTACATTTGGGTAGATTCCCAAAGCTATGGTTGGGAGGATGGATTTATACAGAATTAGGAGCAGCTATAATGCCCTGCAAGACAGCAGTGGCAAAGCCAGCTCTGGATTTAGAGAAGAGAGGTAAATGGTAATGTTTGGTGAATGTATGAACTGAGCACCAGGTAGCAGCTTCTAGAATGTCTCTGGTAGGAACCCCTCTGAGAAAGGCTGCAGAAGTAGATGCAACCCTGGTGGAATGAGATCTGATCCCCTTGGGGATAGGTTTACCATGGTGCACATAGCAGAAACAAATGCAATGGCTTATCCATTTAGAAATAGTCTGCTTTGAAATAGGTTTTCCCTCTGCCCCTGCAGCAAATGCCACCAATAGTTGCTCAGATTTTCTTACAGGTTTTGTCCTGTTTAAGTAGAATCTAAGTCGTCTGTGCACATCCAATGACTGCAGAATCCACTCACCCTTGTTCTGTGAATTGGGAAAGAAAGCTGGCAGATGAATGGTCTGATTAAGAGCCACACTGGATACCACCTTAGGCATGAAAGATGGGTTGGTCCTGAGAGCCACCCTGTCTGGATGAAAAATAATGAAAGGCTCCACTGCCATAAGAGCCTGTAATTCTGAAATCCATCTAGCTGAAGTAACTGCTAAAAGAAAAGCTGTTTTCCAGGATAGAAATTTTAAATCTCAGTAGCAGCTGGTTCAAAAGGAAGCAGAGTGAGTTTTTCAAAAACAAAATTGAGGTCTCATGCAGGAGCTGGCAGATGAATGGTCCTGGGAGGTCTTAACTTTTTGACCCCTCTGAGGTGCTGCTTTAGCAGAGGATGAGAAAAGAGGGGAGGCTCTGTGTTGTAATGAGCTGAAATGGCAGAGGCATGGATTTTTATAGAAGAAAAAGACAGGCCCTTGTGAAGCCTCTCAGTTAAATATTGCAGAATCTGAGGAATATTGAGCATTGCTGTGCTTATTCCTTGTGCTTGGTTCCAGGCACAGAATCTTTTCCATTTGTCCACATAAGATTTTCTAGTACTAGGCCTTCTAGCCTCCAAAATGACATCCATCACAGGTTTGCTGAGAGATGTAACAGGTGAAATCAGTTGATTAGCCATGCTGCAAGATTCAGAGTTTGGAGCGGAGTGTGCAGAATTTGATAGTTCTGTTGAGACAGTAGGTAAGGTGTCAGAGGCAGGTACCACGGAGGAAGGTGTGTCATATTGCGTAGGACCGGGTACCAGTGTTGACGACGCCAGTCTGGAGCAATCGGTATCATTTCTGGTTTTTCCTGTTTGACTTTTAGTAAGGCCTTGGAGAGCAGAGGCAGAGGAGGAAAAGGATAGACTGATAGGTTTTTCCAGCTGAAGGACAGAGAATCCACTTTCCAAGCTTTCTTGTGATGAATTCTTGTGCAGAATTTGTCCAACTGATAATTCTGGGGTGAGGCAAACACATCTATGTCTGGGCTCCCCCAGTTGTGCGTCAACATGCTGAAGATTTGTGGATCCAGTTTCCATTCATGTGGGTCCATAAGATTTCTGCTTAGTGCATCTGCCAGAGCACTTTGCTTTCCTGGCAGGAATTGAGCCTGTAGATGTATTTGGTAAGACAAGGCCGTGTTCCACAATGCCATGGCTAGTCTGCAAAGGGGGTGGGAATGGTACCTCCCCTGCTTGTATATGTACCACATGACTGTGGTGTTGTTTGTCTTTATCAGTAGTTGTCCTGTATGAAGATAGTCCTTGAAGGCTGTCAGAGCATTCTGTACAGCTAGCATTTATTTCTGGTTGATATGTAGGTGCATTTGATTTGGGCTCCATTGGCCCTGAATGCATCTCACTGCCAGATGTGCCCCCTAAGCATAATCTGATGCGTCTGTAGTCAGGGTTTGGGTGGCAGCGGGTGGAGTGAATGACAGTCCCTTGTTTTGGTGGTAGGCCTCTGCTCACCATAGGAACTCTAGCTGCAGGCAAGGAATGATAGGAATCATTGTTTCCAGGCTGTGACAATGTTGACTCCCATAAGCTTTTTAGGTACCAGTGAAGTTTCCTCATATGCAGTCTTGCATATGGAATAATTAGGATGCAGGAGGCCATGAACCCAAGGCTTGCAGAATTTGTCTTGCAGATAGCTGGGTTTTTGTGGCCACCTGTTTGAAGTAAGTCATGAAATTAATTTGTTTTTCTGGCATAAGGTAGGTCATCTGGGCAGTTGTATTCAAGCTTGCACCCAGGAATGTAAATTATTTGAGAGGGTACCAGTTGTGATGTCTTTTTGTTTATGGTGTACCCTAGACAAGTTAGAAGTCTTTTTACAAATGACAGATGTTTTAGAAGAGTGTCCTTGTTATCTGCCTGAATTAGACAATCATCCAGGTAAGGATAAATGTGAATGTTTCTTTGTCTGCAAAATGCAATTACTGGTGCCAGGCACTTTGTAAAGACCCTGGGTGCAGTAGATAAGCCAAATGTCAGTGCAGAGAGCTGGTAATGCAAATAGCCTGCTTTGAAGCGGAGGTATCTTCTGCAAGATTCCCTAACTGGGATATGTAGGTAAGCCTCTTTTAAGTCTACAGTTACCAACCAGGCATCCTTGCCTAGCATAAGCAGTAATTGTTGTAGAGTCAGCATCTTGAATTTTTGAATGTCCAGAAATGTATTTAGAATGGATAAGTCCAGAATTGGACACCATGATTTGTCTTTTCTGGGTACCAGGAAAAGTCGTGAATAAAAACCTTGCCCCTTTGGACTAAAACTAAATGCCAAGAAATGCATAATAGTATCCTTCAGGAAGTCATCCACCCATGGTAACTATCATATTGACAACACACCCATTACAGCTGACCCAGTAGTCAGGGACTTAGGGACACGCACAATAATCTAGCCTTTGAACATTTTGTGTCTACAGTAGTGAGAAAATCATTCTATGCTGAGCAACTTATAAACAAAGGTATGGCACCTAGCTCCAAGGAAGTCATTGTTCCACTGTATTCGGCATTAAATCAGATTTATCACTGAGTGCAATGCCCACTTTGGTATGCAACTAACCAGGCAGATCAAACAACTGAAATGTCCACAGAGGTTCTTCACTAAAAGAATGCAGGGGGCAAGCAAGATGCCCTATGCATACTGCCTCAAGGCCCTATTCCTGTATTCAGTCTCCTACAGGCTGCTGAGGGGGAGCTCTATGCATGGCATACAGAGCACTGTCAGACCCCACTCTGATGGACCTCCTGCATATCCACAAAACAAAGAGTACCAGAATTGCCCATTCTAAAGACTTAAACCTTGTCTGTGATATAAACAGGACCTGCTGGAGAGAGAGGTATCTATCCCAGAGACTACTCAGTCTCTGGAACAGGTTCCCCCCATCCATGTGAAGCAGAGTTCCTCCCTAACCAAATTCAAGTGTAACTGGGCATGATGGGGAACAGGAAAGTCATCCCTTGGCACCTATGTCTCTAGTAGACACCGGTAACCTGTAAATGGCTCATCTCCCAGGCCTCTGCTTGTAAAGGTTTCATCTCCCAAGCCCCTGCTTACACTTATCAAGGGTACCAGAACTTGTCAGAGATTTGGTATGCATGACTAGGCTTACAAAGACCTTTGTGGTTGTTAGTCTAGTAAACACCTATGAACCTATTATCTAATAATTGTATACACTGGTAACCCACGTGGACTGTGACTGCATGGCACATCCAATTAAATATGATACTAATAATCCACGGGAGAGGACAGTACATGCTACACAAGAGTACTAAATAAATACTGAAATGCATATGGAATTGCCCTAGATTGGCTAGTTAGGATTAGTATGGTCATGAGATGGAACTAAAGGAATAATTTCAATAATATGACATGCTAGAGGAATAGTGCTGCTATTTTAGCAAGACATCAGCAAAAGACGATAATGCTGGAGATTAAGGAAATTTACGTAACCCAGAATGCATCACTGCTTTCACAACTTCACAGAAATATGTTTAAGCATATTTTGGAAAACCGCCTTTCTTTGGTATGAGATGAATACAGGAGAATGGCAAGTTCCTTCACAGACAAAGGCTACCCTAATCATGGTTTGCTGCCTGAGCACACTGCATTAAGTATGCATTTGTTGACGAATGGGAGCACCAATGTTGGTAAGATGCAATAGTGTCTGGAAAGATGAACATTCTTCTGGGTAAAATGTGTAGTTTTTAGGATATTATACTTTATGGTTTGGCTTTTGGCAAGATGCAAGGATGGGTCATGGATAGGTGACCAGAGGTCATATCAGCAACTCAGGTGTAAAAACCTGCTTCTCAAACATTGGTCATTGGGATAGTCTATTGTACTTTCCAACATCTGGGAGGCCACTACTCTCTGCCTTAGAGCAGATGTCAAGCTTCTGTCTTCACTTTCAACCCTGACACCTGCGACAATTCTGTCTTCACTTTCAACCCTGACACCTGTGACAATTCGTCTCAATGTGATCCTTCTCCAGGCAATAAAAGCAGTGCCAGTGTGGCCCTTTGCTATAGTGATAAGATAACTGCAAGTACATTTGAAATGTTTCGGTTTGGATCCTCCCCAACAAAGAGCACTTGATTTGAGAGGCAAACTATATAAACGGCAGAAAAGAAATGCCTGTAGTCTGAAATGCACTCTCTCAGCCTGTAGTTTTCCATCACAAAGTACCAATCACACGTGTGTAGTGCACTCTAAGCACAAGGCGGATTCATTTCTTAATCGGCATACAGGAAATTCCAGCTAGTGCAAAAGGCAACCAAAGTCGGACATGTTTGACTGGATACTTCTTTTACATCTATTAGTAGAGTCTTGTAAAATTGTTATGAAAAGTCATAAACTGCTTTTGCTAATGCAACTGTACATCATTATTTTAATATCACTATACAACATTATTTTAATATCATAAGTTTGAGAACAAAGACAAGCAATGAAAATCAGACTACTGGACAAGGGGGTTGGAACAATTGGGTTATATGTAAAACAACAACTATTACTCTAATTTATTTTCTGAAGGAATGCTTAGGTATGCTACAGTAGGATATGCTTTTACATAAAAAGAGTTTATCCATGTACCATGTCGGAAATATGGACACATCCAAGGGCTGCTAAAATACATCAAGCATTGTTTCATTCTCCATACAAGCCTGCTGTGGCATGCAATGGGCATTAACTAAACCTATATATGGTCGCTGATGAAAAAAGTGGAGTGCGTAATTCCACTACATACTAAAGATATGCAACACGTCTTGGCAAAGCTGCACCAGTGCCACATGAGCATCAAGCACAGAAACCATCATAGAGACCTTCAATAAAACTGTTATATAATATCAAAATTAGGTCACCTAAATGCTCTTCAAGTGTTTGCACATGTTCTCCAATTTATCTTCCAGGATTAAGAATTAAATTATTACATAAGTAAACCTTTTATCAAAACTTTTTTTTTTTGTTTCAAGGAGAAATTTATAAAACTTCAGGTACTGCAGTGGAGATAGCTGTGGTTTCTAGCTATAATAATGCATTTATGGTAAAGATGGAAAGTGACATTTTTTTTAACTAAACCTGGATACCCAAGTATAAAGTTTACCTGGTTATTCATTTTATGTGGATGTACTTGAAAGATATTTAAATATAATTTTGTAGGATATAACAAAACATGAAGGGGACTCATCCTGGTGGGGTACAAAAATGGGCAAGATGGCAACAATGCTGGCTGCTTGGTCTTATGTGTCTGTGACGTGAGGTATGTGTTCTCATCTTTTTCCACACCATCAAGTTTTTCTTGGCTTATTTGCCAGATGCTGCAGGTTTACTGTACTTATTGGCTGCTGGCTATAATCTAAGCTGTCTGACTAAAGTTTGGGAGGCTAATTTTGAGTGATTTGAGCAGGAGATTCACTTTACAAACTGACAGCTGGAGGGTGGAAGACACTGGCAGAAAATCCAGTTTTATTCTGGGATCGGATCAGATTAGAGTCAACAGCAGCACTCGAGTGTTAAAAAAGCTATTTATTTCAGGTCTGTTCACCCAAAAAACTAGACTTTGCTGCAGTAAGTGAAGATTGGAGGAGATCGACAGAGGTTACAGACAGGTTCTTTGAAGCATGATTCATCATGCTGAGCCCTCTTCATGAAGAATTTGTTCATTTTAAAGAATGTACTGAAATCAACCTCATTTACCTTGCTCAAGAACTGTTTTTTTTTCAATAATAAATCTTTATTATTTTTAACTTCTTCATACAGATTTACACCATTTGAGTAAGATATCCACACAGTTCCCAAATATATTTCCATACAATTTTAGGTTGTTCGGGCTCAAGAACTGCTTTGATCATTGCCTTACATGTGTCTAACAACACACTATTATTCTTTGATGTTTATTTTACTGCTGTTGCTGTTTTTATTTTTCTGTACATATCTGTTAGAGGCTTGCTTTAAAGATTGCTATTCACTTAGTCTTGTTAAATGTACCGTTTTACTTGCACTTTTTCTTTCTCCTGTGAATGTATTAGCAACTACTCTGTTTTTACTTTACACTGACTTCTGTCAGAAAACTATTAATCATTCTGTTTATTTATTATTTTTATTCTCTGGTTACTATTATGTTTGCTCATACAGATTTTAGGTATTGCATCAGTATCAACCAGACCCCCAACACACACTGATTTTATACTTTTTTTTTTTTTTAACTTTTTTACTCCTCTGATTAGCATGGCCCTACACTACAGTAGATCCCCATTACTGGTTTTATGTCCCATTATATCACCAAGATTACCTGTAACTATATTCTGCCTTTGTAAGCATTTTTGTTTACTTAATAAGCATTAGGGTGGACATCATAACCAACTATTAGCTTGATGCAACTTCCAGAAGGGCAAATGTCAGAGCTCCTGCCTCCTTACAATGCTCATTGTCCCAAAGAACATGGCAGATAAAAAGGCCCCACTCTCCTTTGGCCCTTTGTAGGGCTCTGTACTATAATGTGAGGTCTATGCACAATAAGAAGGGTATTATTTTTGATTTGCTTTGAGATGTCGACCTTGTCTTATAACAGAGACCTGGATGGATGAGAATTTTTGGCCTTCTCCTACCTGCAGCAATTACACCTGGAGTCTTGGTTAGACAATGCCACAGGATGTGGTAGAATCTGGGTGAGGCTACAGTCTACAGTAACAACAAGCTTATGTCAACTAGGGCGGACACTAAGAAAAATTCCTTTGAATGTGTCTTTGTTGCAGAAGCAAACTGTAGGCTCCCCCTTGCCTATCATCCTCTAGATAGCACAAGGACATTCCTTCAGGAATTCACAGATTTCCTTATTGACTCAGTCTTCGGGCACCAGCACCTTGTAGTGCTGTGTTACTTCAATGTCTGGATCAATGAAGAAAGTGTCTCTTGCTTACAAACTTAATTGCATCATGAAAGTTCTCTGATTGCTAAGGTTATTACCTCTGCAACATAAACTTGGACATACACAGGATTTGGTGATCATGAACCTGAGGGGTGGAACCAATTTCGTTGTCAGAACATTATCATTTCCTAGTCCACTTTGGGTTAGTTTTACTTTGCCACAGTTCCCACCCCCGATCTTGAACCAAGGGCAGTACGCAACATTAGTCATGTCATGTCGTTGAACTGTCTTCTACTGTGATCCTTCAGTTCCTTTTGCAGAGTGGACCTGATTCAAGGGATCCCATTGTGGAAGATTGCAATAACTTTCTATCTCAGACTATGGAGTCATTAGCCCCGGGTTGAACTGCCTTGTCTCTATTAAGGGAAACAAGAAATAGTTTGACACCTCTCTTCATGCCATGCATAGAGCTGGGTGCAGGTTGGAATGTGTCTGGTGACAACTTGGATTGCAGAGTGACAAGACTGTGCTTGACAAACATTATGCAGTCTGTCAAGCAAAGACTTCTCACAAAAAGAGCTTGTCCAAGAAAATCTCTTCGGTGGCCAATGAAACAGATAAATCAAGTTCTAAACGTGAGTTTTCTACTTGATTTTTCTCTGACAAAATTACCGCCACTAGGTCCACTCTTCACCCAGCTTACCCAGAGCATAGCACAGCATATCCTCCATTCCTGTGAACTTGGTTATGGTTAGTGTTCAACATTCCCCAAGTTTGATTAGTTCACTGTTTTCCTTCCCTTCTGATCGACACATGTAGACTGGACCCACATCCTTCTGTGCTTGTAATGGCCAGATTTGACTGACTGGGTCCAATAATTTATCATATCTCTGTTACTTCACTGAGGGATGGAATACTTCCTTCAGCTTTAAAAGAAACTCTGGTTAGGCTGACCCTCAAGAAACCATCCTTGAATCCAAACTACTTCAACTACTGCCCGATCTCCAACCTCCCCTTTTTAGGGATTGTTATCAAGAAAGGTGTTTATAAGCAACTAGAGACTTACCTTGAAGTTAGTTAGTGGGCTTATGGATCCTTTCCAATTAGGCTGTCATACTCACCACAGTACTGAAAGAGCTCTAGTAGGAATAGTTAATGATACAATGGCAAGAGACCAGCAGCACTATACAGTGTTGGTCCTCTGGGCTCCCTTCAGCATGCCAAACACTGGACCATGGCATCTCACTAGAATGGCTGCATTGTTACCAAGGTATTTCCACCAAGGTTTTTAAATGGTTTACTTCCTACTTGTCTAACCATATACAAAGAGTAAGTCCAGAACTAATTCTTTGCCTTTGTACTGTCTTCACTGGAGAATACCTCTGGGTTCAATCAGAGGCCTTCTACTGTTCACTGTGTACATGCTATCCTAAGCAGATCCATCAATGTGAAAAGGGTTTAGATTACTACAATTATGCTAATACTCAGATCTACTTCTCCTGTCCACAAGAAGAGATGGCTTGTATTTACTCCCTGGCTGATGACCTTGAAGCCATACATACTTGGCTTCCTGAAAACTCATTAAAATTGAACACCACAAAGACAGAGTCATTGGCTGTTTGTACAACCTGGAAAGATTTCTACCATACCACTGACAAACTATATTACGTATGGTGGTAACGGATCTGAATTTGTCAGTAAGGTGAGGAATGTCAGAATTATTTTTGACTCACAGCTAACATTCAAGGACCAGGCATCAGCCGTAGTGAAGTTGTCTTACTTCCATATGAGAAGCATCTCCAAGATTAAGCACCTAATACCGCAAGCAGATCTTTTGATTGTTCCAAGTCTTAGTTTCTTCCAGACTGGACTACTGCAATGCCCTTTACCTGGGACGAACTAATACTGAACTTGACTGATTACAGATGGTAGAGAACTCTGTAGCTAGTGCATTTACTGGAATATCACATTAATAAACATACTACAGCTGTTCTACACAGCCTCCACTGGCTTCCTATTAACTACAGGCTAATCTTCAAGGCTGTAGTGTTAGTTTATTTGCCCATTTATGACCTGGGTCCTATGTCAGTATTGTGCTCAGCCTCTGAGGTGCTTTCTGCTATTAATAGTTCAGGATTTTAATACTTCTACTAAACAAGCCTCTTACCTATGAAAATCATATTGGTGGCTCTGAAAATGTTTTACATTGGTCAGTTTTAGACAAGCTTTAAAAACTTACTTATCTGATTTGGCCTTTGATGTTGTGGAATGTAAGCATGTTGCATGTATGTTATAGTTTTTTATTTTGCTATAGTCTTTTGAAAAAACACTTCAACTTGAAAGACTGGGTTCATTTCAACCCTTAACAAAACGCCATTTTTCTCAGCTGGCATATAGTGTGAAGTCGCATGCTGACCACATGAGTATATCCAGCCCTTAAGACGGCCATTTCATTTCAATCACGAACAAGCACAATTCCTGCAAGTTGAGACACAATGATAATGATATGGCAACTACAGTGCCAGTTATTAATGTACAAGCATATTCTTGCCTGACTTACAGGGATCAGGATGAATGAGCTATGCCTGCACACGGGATATAAGAAGAATATTTGTAATCCATCAAATCAATCTTCTAGTGGAGCAACAAACAGAGCATAAACACTGAACACCAGGGACCTCTTTGGTGGTTCTTGAGATAGAGATAAATCCCAAGTAGCAAATCCACCAAAGCAGAAGGAGCAAGCAGAAAGTCCAAATGTTCAGAAAGCTTACCACTCAAGTACAGACATATCAAAAGGATGTCAGACTCCTGGAGAGGTAAATGGCACAATAATATTGCTGCCCCAGTACTTTTTCCCAGTAACCAAAGGGATTAAGAAACTCTCTACCTCCTATTCCTGCACTAAGGGACCTGCCTGGTCATTAAGGACCCCTTTAATTTACTTTCAGCCATCCCAACATCTGGCCAAAGAAACCTGCTGCCGCAGTACTTTTTCCCAGTAACCAAAGGGATTAAGAAAGTATGTTCCACCCTGGGCCTAACTATTAAGCTTACTTATTTATTTGTACTTTTACCTAGTATAGAAAGTAATTAAGATGCCGAGTCTGGAAGCCAGCAGCCATACTTTTTACTTTCCCTGTATCTACTCCTAATTTTTCCCCTTGGAATGTACTATCTGAACTACCTCTACCAGCTAACTTTATTACAGATACCTTTGTTGTATTCTACTCTCTTCCCACTAGGTGGCACCTTAATTTAGCCTCGGGCTATCGCCACCTTCCCAAATATCATCTTAGAATACTTTCTCAGTTTCATCCCTTGACTAGTTGCTAATCTTCCTGTTGTATTACACTGCTCTTACCTTTTTTCTCTCCGGACCATCTAGCTATATTTTTTTCTTCTTCTTTCCACTCCACTATCCTTCTCTGCCTCATACCTGCTTTACCACACTCTACTTACCCGTTACTTTTTAGAATGCCTCAGGAATCTGCTGCTCTCAGATTGTCTCTGTAGAATCTTCCTTTACCTGCTCTGGAATCCTCCCAAGTCTTCCTTCTTACCTGGACCTCTGTAATTGTGGAATTTCTATTTCCTCCTCCCTCTACTCTACTGCACATTCATTTACCGCTTTGGCTTTTTCACCTATACTCACGTATGTAGTACAGCTGGGTAACCCTATCACTCCCATATCACTATATATTTTTTGGCCCCTCACTTGTCTACCTGCCCACTCCTACTCTGTCTCCTCCTTCTCCCACCTCATATCCTGCCCCACGGGCATATAGTGGGGAAGCCATTTGTGGCGCCATCTTTATTATCCCTGTATTTCTCCTGGCTGCTGCATGTCCCTGGCTACACAGGATCTGTTCTAGTGTAAGTTTTATAGCTGTATATTTTTTTCCTCTTTTTTAGACATGAATACAATTGTTGAAAGCTGTACTTATTGTTAATTGTAGAACAGTATCATTCTTAGCTCCTAATACCAAGTAAAGTGAAAAATATGTATGCGCAGTTTTAAAGTTTACATAGCTGTTTATTTCTTTAACATTTTGCGATACTTGTCCATGAAGGTATTTGTTGAATGATATTAGCCCAAGCCTACAATCACTTAGAAAGGTGAAGGATCTAAATGTGCATTTTTAGAAAACTAAGTGTTTGAGGGTTACAGGCATGCTAAACGGCTAACTTGAATTTGCTGCGCCTCCCACATGGATTTCCACATGCCCCTCTGTGTATCTTGAACCGCTGCACTTCCCGAAGTGTCCGTTACCTCTACTGTCTCTGATTTTTTTATGTTAGTAGGGTTCCAGATAAAGCTTTGCTTTAATAAAGAGAGTACTGAGTCTCTATAGGTATTCCACTGTATTTTATGTGGTTTCCGTGCCCTCTTATCACTCGCAGATGTTGCAACAGTTATTCTAATAGCGTTTTTGCCTAGGCGTTTTGCCAGCATTTCACCTTGATGCAGTTTTACTATCTTGGTTGCGTAGTTCGACCTTGATATATTAGGGTTTGAAAACCTAACATATGGACATTGTATCGGTTTCTAAACGGAGTGCTTAATTAATTGCCTAGTGCACTCTGTCCTAAATAAACTTTCCTGTTTGCGAGTACTGTTTATTTTAAATAGCGATTGTCTATGGTAAGGCTTGTCTGTCTTTTAGGCTATATAATAATGCTGAGTGGTCTTTCTACTCTAAAGTTATGCATAATTTAACTAGTTTTAGCGGTAACACTTAAATGATTTGGCGGGTGTACTTTTCTGACCTGAATTCTACTAGTATTTGCCTAGCCCCTGTCGGCAACTTTCCTGTAAGCTAGGGCTGCTTATTTTTAATAGCGTTCATCGCTAGAAAGGCTGTGTCTAATGTCCTGGCTATATAGTTGATGCTGAGTGGTCTGTTTACCCTGCATAGCTTTGTTTTATATCAGCAACTGTTCGGTAAGCTAGGACTGCTTATTTTAATAGCTATAGTCCCTAAATTGATATTGTCTACCTTCCTGGTGATAGAGCTGATGCTGAGTGACCTTTTTACCCCGATATATGAAAATTTTAATTTGTTGCTATCCTGTGAACTTTCGGCAAACCTCTGTGGGAGAAACAAGTGGTTTCAAGTGGCTGTTACTTGCACATTATTCTGGTGAACTACTCCAAAACCTGTTGAGCAGTTACATAATGACCTATTAGTGCTTTGTGAGAATAGGCTTGTTGTGATTATTTGATTGCCATCTAGTTCACTATATGTAATTGCTAACAATCTATATGTTATCCACAAGTAGGCTTTAGTTTACATTTTTTTGTTCTTAAAATTGTAATTGAAAGGCAATCTCACCAGTCCCATGTGCCTGCATATTATGCTTGTTTATTTTATGTCTCTGTATCTATCTGAAAGTGCTAACTTAAGACTGAAATCATGTCATCCTTGAATAGTATATATTACTGTTATAACTGTGTCTTCACCCTGATTGTATTAACAGTACAGCAGACATTAATGTTGCCATAACACCTAATTCATACTTTTTTTTATATCTTTCCAATCTTCCTAGCTCTCTACCTCCTATTCCTGCACCTGGGACCTGCCTGGTCATTAAGGACCCCTTTCATTTACTTTCAGCCATCCCAACATCTGGCCAAAGAAACCTGCTGCCCCAGTACTTTTTCCCAGTAACCAAAGGGATTAAGAAAGTATGTTCCACCCTGGGCCTAACTATTAAGCTTACTTATTTATTTGTACTTTTACCTAGTATAGAAAGTAATTAAGATACTGAGTCAGGAAGCCAGCAGCCATACTTTTTACTTTCCCTGTATCTACTGCTAATTTTTCCCATTGGAAATTATTATCTGAACTACCTCTACCAGCTAACTTTATCACAGATACCTTTGTTGTATTCTACTCTGCCCACCAGGTGGAACCCTAATTTAGCCTCGGGCTATAACTCTTACACCACCTTCCCAAATATCATCTTAGAATACTTTCTCAGTTTCATCCCTTGACTAGTTGCTAATCCTCCTGTTGTATTACACTGCTCTTAACTTTTTTCTCTCCTGACCATCTAGCTATATATTTTTTACTTCTTTCCACTCCACTATCCTTCTCTGCCTCATACCTGCTTTACCACACTCTACTTACTCGTTACTTTTTAGAATGCCTCAGGAATCTGCTGCTCTCAGATTGTCTTTGTAGAATCTTCCTTTACCTGCTCTAACCCGCTCTGTTCACCCTGCGGGCTCATTCCCCTACCACCAATTCCCACCCACCCCCAGTGGTCCTACATTTATACTTCCTGAGCCACACCCCCTTCCTTACTATCCAATAGCTGTCATTAACTCATTACAACTCAAATACCTACACACCCACTCCAATACTGAAACTAATCTCTACTACCCCTTAAATATTCCTTTACTCTAGACTCTCTCTCTCTACCTACCCCCTAACTTCTGACTACCTTCTATACTCTCCCTCACCATGCCCTTTACTCACAAATCCAGACTTATAAATCTATTTCTCTCACTTGCAACACTATATATTCTTTCTATACCATATATCCTTACCTTTTATGAAACTCTACAGTATACCACATCTCACCAACCCCTAAAACAAACATTATTATTAAGTCAGCTAGCCTTCCAAAGCCATTCAAACATAACATCTACCTCAACCTATCTCTTGCCAAAATATCACAGAGTAGCCCATTTTACTTACCTCCAATATAGGAAATCACAAAATAATTTCTGTAAACTACTGAAGCCTTCATATAGTACTCAAAAACAATCTCTCTTTCATGGTGACATTCATCCCAACCCAGGACCAAACAGCAAAACCCCTATAAACCCCCTCCTACCTCATCCATCCCCCCTGCACTCCCAGTAAAACCCCAAATTCTCTATTCATAGCCCATCTCAATATAAGGAGCGTAAACAATAAAGTTAGCCAACTACACGCTCTACTAGATACACACTCATTTGATATTTTATGCTTAACAGAAACCTGGCTCAAACCATTACAGGACAATGAAATAATTCTACCTGGTTATAATATCCTGAGATTAGACCGAACAACCAAAAAAGGGTGGTGGGGGTAGCAATTCTATACAAATCTCACTTACAGGTTACTTCACTAGGAGTACAACCACCTCTAGATAACAATGTTGAAATCCTTATCTCCAAGCTCCAGATCAATGCTAATAAATCTCCCTCTCTCTCTCTCTCTCTCTCTCTCTATATATATATATATATCATTTGCTCCTACCTACCTCCAGACAATAACATCAGCATCCTAGAAAGTATTCACTGCTGGCTTTCTACATCCTTCCCACTGGAAACCATTGTTCTCTGTGACTTTAATATAGATTGGAACACCTGTACCTCACACAAACCCACAACCCATATAAACCTTTATGGCTTTTCCCAAATAATTACCACTCCTATCAGAATCCATAAACCCAGTAGCAAAGAAAGTACCTTAGACTGGATCTTAACAGCCATTCTCTCTCTTACAAAGTAGGTATCCTTCCTGATGATATTGGTGACCATTCCCTTACCTATATTTTTACACAAAAAGCCTTTATCCCAAACCAAACTACCTTTAAAACCACCTGGAACAAAAAAAAAATTCAATCCAACAAACTTCCAGGCAGAACGTCAAGCCTGTGACTGGTCACCCTTAAAACAACTCTCTCTTGAGGAAGCAGTATCCTATTTTAACTACAAATTCTTACAAATCCTGGAATTCCATGCCCCCTCACGCTCGATAAGAAATAGAAGTAAAGCAGCCCCATGGCTCACTAAAGAGACTAGGCAACAGATCCTATTAAGAAATAAAATCTGGTCCAAGATGAGAAACACTAAAGACCCAATTGATCATCAACACTTTAAACAGCTAAGAAATGCTAGCAAAAAATCAATACTTCTTGATAAAATAAACTATTATTTTAAACTCCAGCAAAAGCACCAACAACCACAAACCTTCTGGTCAGGCATAGACAGACTTTTACACCCAGGCCGCTCCAAAACACCAACCCCATCAGGTCTCTCTCTTAACACTCCCAACCAGATTGCTGATGCTTTTAATACCTTTTTTTGCTGAAACTGTCCAATCTCTTGCAACACCTTACCTCCTGTTAATTCTATCCTCTCATCCTCCCTACCTTGCATACCTTCTAACTCTCACTTAAAACTAGTTCCTACATCCCTCATCTATACTCTACTTGATAAACTTAAACCATGTACTCCCTCAGCAGATCTCCTACCAGCTGAATACCTTCAATGTGCAGCAAAAGTACTTGCCTATCCCATTTCTATCTTAATTAATAGAACACTTACCGAAGGCTCCATTCCTTCTCTCTGGAAAATCTCTTGCATAATTCCACTTCACAAGGGTGATAACTCAACTGAATTCTCTAACTTTCGGCCTATAGCCATACTTTCTCCTCTAGCCAAAATCATGGAAAAATGCATTCATCAACTTCTTGACCACCTTCTCCAAAATAACCTTCTAGCTGACTGTCAGCATGGTTTTAGACCTTTCCATACTACCACCACTGCTCTCCTATCCTTTACTGACTGCATTAATAAACATCGTAATAATAACATGCTCTCCTCTGCACTCTTCATAGACCTATCTAAAGCTTTTGATATGGTTAACCATCAAATACTTCTTAAACTTACTCAAATCATTCTCACTTAACTCACAGGCATTACAGGGTTCAAGTCCTACTTACATAATAGACAGCAGGCTGTCCTTTGGGACAATAACCTATCCAAACCTCTCCCTATTACCCTTGATGTCCCTCAAGGCTCTATCCTGGGAAATCTTCTCTTCTCCATATTCATAATGACCTTAGTATAAATCTACATCTAGCTACCTGCATACAATATGCAGACGACTCCACATTGATTTGTAAAGCCTCCTCACAATCTGAACTCCAATCCATCACCCTATTTAACCAAGTAGAAAACTGGTTCCAACAACATTGCCTCCTCCTAAATGCCTAAAAACAAAACTATTGCTATTTACTCCAACTCTTAAATCCTCCCCCAATAAATTTCACTATTACATCCAACTATGGTACGATCATAGCTCCTGACCCGACTACCAAACTCTTAGGTCTAACAATTGACCACAACCTTAACTTTGACTCGCATATCAACTCTACTATTAAAACAATAAACAGAAAACTTGGTTCCTTATATAAGATAAAACCTTTCCTCACCCCTGAAGCCAAAATTACCATTGCCCATATCCATCTGATCTCTACTCTCCTCTATGCTTCCCCCATTTATACTAATCTTTCCAAAAGCAACCTTAATAAGCTAATCACTTCTTATAACAATATTGCCAGATTTGCTACTGGCTCCCCATTTAGAACTCACCATTGTCTAAATCTCAAACATCTAGGATGGCTAGAACTGCAAAACCAGCTAGAATTTCAACAACTCACCATCACGCATAAGATTCTGTACCATCCTAGTAATACCCCTATTCTCAGTAGCCTCTTCTCCCCCTACACAAATCTTACTACTCTTCGCTCAGCAAATAAACTACTGGTCATCCAGAAATCCCACAACAAAGCAGGTGATTCTCTTTTCTCAAATTCTGTGGGGAAGATTTGGAACAGGCTTCCCAGCAAACTTGCATCTCTGTCATCATTACCACTCTTCAAAAAGCAACTAAAAATCTTCCTAAAAACACAATGGCTATGCCCATGTACTAACCCTAACACTCCCCAGTACAACATTACTGTATACCTCGCAGCCAAAACCCATAGTGTGGGATTAGTAATCCTTCCCTTACCCCCTTTTTTACTCTCCTACTCCCAGGGAAATATCACTGAGTTTGTTCTTTGTACATTCATTCTGCTGTGAGCAAAAAAGTCTTCCACCTGTATATAGACCAACTATCTTTTACTATGAGTGTAACATTTCTTTAAAGTGTATATATACATACTCTCTTGTATTTTAGAGTTATATTTTAAGACAACCTGAATACTTCATTTCAATCTATACCTTTGTTCCTAACATACTTTATGTTGAATGTCACTCCCTTGATGAATATGCTTCACCTCAAAAAATCCAGATCCATCAGAAGACTTAAACCTCTGGCCTTGTTCAAGAGAAATCTTGACCAATGGATGATTACCTCAGTGTCATTGCTCGACAGAGGCACAGCAAAATAATGGGTTCAGATAGCCTAGTATGAACCTATGAACCTATGAACCTATGAACCATGTAAATAGTACAGTAACTGCTGTATTAAACTCCATTAAACTCTATACTCACTAATGTCATACCCTTTACCATGTAAATAGTACTGTATTGCTGTGTTAAACTCTGTACTCACTTTTCTTGAAAATTATACATGAAGATTTTCAACAAATAACTTAATGTATTTAAATTTTTTTTGAGTTTTTGCTGTCCTGTATTATTAGCTTAATGTGGAGCTTATCTTCCTGGGCCTCTACTGAAAATGGACATGTATCCAGTTGGACTAGCCCGGTCAACAAATGTAAAATAAAATAAATAAAAATAAATAAAAATATTTGGAAAAGCCATACACAGAAGACCAGGTGGCAGTAGTAGAGATGGCTGCAACAGAACATTCTTTAAGCATGCACTGGAAAACAGCCACATTCCGCTTCAAGCTCATACATCTCCACACAGTCCAGAATGATAAATTTAAAAACAGAATGTCTGGGATGTTTTAACAAGTGCTTCTTCTAATCTGCCTCTTACAAGCGGTTTCTTATAAATTGCTTCTAATAAGTGCTTACCCAGACATCATGTATGGAGATGGATGAGCTTGAAGGGGATGTCAATGGCATGTTGGAGAAAAAAATATTATGGCAGTTGACATTAAATGCATTCAGAAAACCAGGACTTGACTACTACTGCTCTATTAAGATTGTGTTGAAATTAAATAAGCTGCTACACAATTTGTACAGTTGTTTTTTTAAGGAATTTGTTGAGGAATATTTTCATGTACTAAAATATAATAAAAGTAAAGTGTAGAACATAGAATGTATAACTATATACAGTGGCTATAACACCCACCCCTGTTAAAATGCCAGGTTTTTGTGATATAAAAAATGAGATCACAATAAATAATTTCAAAACTTTTCCCACCTTTAATGTGACCTATAACCTGTATAATTCAATTGAAAAACAAATTTGTTAGGAGAAAAAATATAAAAAATTAAAAATGTACAATAAGCTGGTTGCATAAGTGTGCACACCCTTAAACTAATACTTTGTTGAAGCACCTTTTGATTTAATTACAGCCTTCAGACTTCTTGGGTAGGAGTCTATCAGCATGGCACATCTTGACTTGGCAATATTTGCCCACTCTTCCTTGCAAAAGTGCTCCAAATATGACAGATTACGAGGGCATCTCTTATGCACAGCCCTCTTCAGGTCACCCCACAGATTTCTGATTGGATTTAGGTCTGGGCTCTGGCTGGGCTATTCCAAAACTTAAATTTTCCTCTGGTGAAGCCATTCTTTTGTTGATTTGGATGCATGCTTGGGGTCATTGTCATGCTGAAAGATGAAATTTCTCTTCATCTTCAGCTTTCTAGCAGACGCCTGAAGATTTTGGGCCAAAAGTGACTGGTATTTGGAACTGTTCATAATTCCCTCTACCTTGACTAAAGCCCCAACTCCAGCTTAGAAAAGCAACCCCAAAGCATGATACTGCCACCACCATGCTTTACCGTAGGGATGGTGTTCTTTTAGTGATGCAAAGTGTTATTTTTGTGCCAAACTTACCTTTTGGAATTGTGGCCAAAAAGTTTAACCTTGGTCTCAACAGACCATAGCACATTTCTCACATGCTTTTGGGAGACTTGATGTATTGTTTTGCAAATTTTAGCTGGGCCTGATGTTTTTCTGTGTAAGAAAAGCTTTCCGTCTTGCAACTCTACCCCATAGCTCAGACATGGAGAATACAGGAAATTGTTGTCGCATGTAGTACACAACCAGTACTTTCCACAAATTTCTGCAGCTCCTTCACTGTTGCTGTAGGTCTCTCGGCAGCCTCCCTGACCAGTTTTCATCTGGTCTTTTCATCAATTTTGGACGAACGTCCAGTTCTTTTCAACATCACTGTTGTCCCATATTTTCTCCACTTTTTGATGACGGCCTTCACTATGTTCCATGGTATATCTAATGCTGTGGAAAGGTTTTCGTAGCCTTCTCCTGACTAATACCTTTCAACAATAAGATCACTTTGATGCTTTGTAAGCTCCCTGCAAATCACAGCTTTTGCTGTAGTAGGCAAATGAGTAAATGTCAGGAAAATCCTACTAGGACAACTGAACTTTATTTGAGGTTAATCAGAGTCTCTTTAATTGATGGCAGGTGTGCACCCAAGACAGAATGCTGTAATTAAATCAAAAGGTGCTTCAAAGTATTAATTTAAGGGTGTGCACACTTATGCAACCAGCTTATTGTATGTCTTTTATTTTTTATATTTTTTCCCCAACAGATTTGTTTGGTTTTCAATTGAATTGTACAGGTTACATGTCACTTTAATGGTGGGAAAAGTTCTGAAATTATTTATTGTGGTCTCATTTTTTATATCACAAAAACCTGGTATTTTAACAGGGGTGTGTAAACTTTTTATATCCACTGTATACGTTTAGCTACTTTAACCTCAGTTCTGCTTTGATCAGATTTATTGCATCACGCCACAGATTTAAAAGGTAAATTCAAAACACATTTTTCAGGCTGCTGTTACCATGTAGCATTGCTATAATTCTCCCATTTAACATACTGGTGGATGCTCATGCACACTCGTGCATATAACTACACACTTTTATACATTACTAGTTTACTTCATCCACTGTTTTCTTCAGTTTTTGTGTGATTTTTCTACTAGTTTTCATTGTATAAACATGTTTTTGGGGCTGTAAACGAACTGTCATGACAGTTTTTTTTTTTTTTGCACAGCACTGACTTTTTTTCTGAGCTGTTAATAACTTAGTTTTTTACACACACTAATACACATGGATGAATATTTACTCAATATTATTAGACAGTTGTATTTTTATATTTATATTTTAGTTTGATAATGTTTATGGTTAGATAGATGTGTTTTTTTCTTGATTTTAGTTCTTGTCACTGACCTGATGAAGGCTTTATTTCATTAGTCAGCAAAAAGCGATTTTAGTTAAAAGTCTTTATGTACATGTTATGCTTTTCTTAATACCTGATCTTGGAATATGGGTTGCAAGCAGATAGGTAGTGTTTTCTTTAACTAGGATTTAGTTTGATCTAATCAGTAGTAGTGGGTGCAGGTGGGTACTTGCTGTTCTAAAATGCACTTTTACAGCGTTGTTTATATTGTTTGCCATGAATAAGCTGGTTTAAAATTAAACAATATGTATATTTTCCGCACCTACTTCTAAGTATATAAAAGCTGATGCGTTTAACAGTGTTAAAATATTTCTGATTTTTTTGTTACTGAGCACTGATGGTCTGTGACAAAGGCTTAGTGCTTTGGAACACTTCCTGGGTTTCATGATTTTTGGAAATTGTGACCGAGCTCATCGACTGTTTATTTTTTCCTTAACACATGTCTTGGGTGAGGTTGGAACTAGACAGATTCCTGCGAGTGTTCATTTTTATTTTTGGACATCCAATAAATGTAACATATTTATTTACTTATTTATTGACATTTGTTGACTGGGAAAATCCACTGGGCACAACAACCTATTTTCAGTGGAGGCCCAAGGAGAAAAGCTCCATACAATCAAAGAAATTTTTACATAACATCAACTTAACTTTGAAAGTTTTTACATAATACAAATTGAAGTACATATACAAGGCCCATACATATTATAGAGGTATACAAGAAAATAAACCCAGTGTGCTAAATGTTTAGTAATTCTGTTTGTATATTCTCATAAGTAAGAATACTGTTCAATCAATTCTGTTTATTCAACCACAGAAATAAAGAAAGCAAGACAGATTGGATACAAAGCTAGATAATGTAAATTGCAACTATATTAAGTTAGTAAAAGTATTTGTAGTGTATAGTGGCCAAGACATTTAAGGTGGTTTACTCATATGACTAAAGGAACAGACAAGGTTATTGAGATAGTGTTCTTTTAGTGCAAATTTAAATTTTTTTAAAGAGTCTAGATGAGTAATAGAGAGAGGGAGTGCATTCCAAAGTTTGGCAATGGCATGGGAATAGAGACATTGTCCAGTTCTTTTGTTGGGTTTAGTTATGGTTAGGAGTTGTTTGTTAGAGAACCTAAGATGCCAAGTAGGGGTATGTGTTTGTAATATAGTTTGAAGGGATGGACAGTAGTTTGGATTATTTAGTAGTTGGTGGGTAAGAGTAAGTTGGGAGTAATGTAGGTAATGAGGGAACGCAAACCAGTTTATAGATTTAATGGCCAGGCAATGATGTGTGCAAGTTGGCATGTTGGAGACAAACGTATCTATTTTATAGAAGCATGACTGCAGTTTGTTCAGGAGGGATGTGTGCAGGTTAGTAAAAATGGGGCACCCATAGAGGAGGGAGGGTAGAAGTACACTATTTGCTAGTTTCAACTTGCTAGACTTGCCCAAATAGAGTTTATGCCTATAAAGTTTGCCAAGCTTAAAATGGGTCTTTTTGATTTGGCTAATATGATTCTCAAAGGACAGTGAGTCATCAATTGTGATGCCAAGTAGTTTGGCTGCTTTTACGATTTCAGTTTCTGTATTGTTTTGAAAGAATATTTTAAAGTCTAGGGTTAGAAGTTTGACTGTGAAGAGTAAAAGTTTTGATTTTTTGGGATTAAGTAGCAGTTGAGCTTCATTATGCCACGATTCAATGGAAGTAAATGCATTTTGTGAATAGAAAACACGTTCAGTCCCACCACAGAAAATGGCAAAACAGGTCTCAAAGTATAATGAAAAAACTTTAATGCAGACAAGCGCTTTTGCGTATGGAATATACGCTTCTTCAGATCATAAAAACAAGTAGAACTGAGCAGGTTTTCATACGATAGCAACATCACTTAATTAGATTAAATCAGGTTAAATTGAATTAATCAAACAATATGCAATCAAACAATATGCAATCAGTGACTACCAAACTACTCTAGCGTTAGTGCAAAAAGCTTGCTCAAATTAGTCTCGTACAAATCAACGTACATAAAACATTGTGCATAAAACATTTCAAAACTTTCCCTTGGTAACAAGGAAAGAAGAAAGAGAAAAGGGAAATATCTATCTACTAAAATATGAGGACATATTTTTGTTCACATTATTATAGGACATATATAACTAAACATTGTCTTACAGCTGGAAAAGCTATAAGAAATCCATCATATCAAAAACTACGGTATTCATTATGCAAATAGACATTTAAACATGAATAAAATAAACAAACAATATAAATGTATCCAAACATTTGAATAAAAATGTATTAAAATACTACATCAATATAGTGACAATCAAAAAATTCATGTAGTTCAGCAAAAACAAAAATATATACATATAGCTGAACATACTGACTTACAAACATAATTCATGTATATATATATATATATATATATATATATATATATAAATAATCATAAGCAAACACTACTAAAGATGTTAGATACTCTGTAAATATAAAAATACACTTCTGAAAACATTTGTACCTGCTTTCAAAATCTCTTAAAAATATATTTAAACTGAATGAAAAGTGTATGAAAGTAACTATAAATATAAATATAAATATATGTGCATTAACCCACATCTAAAATATATATATATATATATATATATATATATATATATATATATATATATATATATATATATATATATATATAAAATCCAAGATAAACTTGGATGTGAAAATAAATAGGGTCACTATAAATACTATTTCCAAATAACATCTACGCGAAGCTAAAAAGGACCTAATGGATACATATGCATTAAGTCCTGGTGGATAGTGGGCTCTTAACTTAAAAATCCATTCTAACTCCCTTTGTTCCAAATAATTCATGTAGTCTCCACCTCTATTACCTGGATTAACAATCTGTAGGACCCTAAATGAAAAGGTATGATCACTGTTCATAGAAACATGTTTTGCTAGTGCATTGAGTTAGTTCTAACACCTAATGTCGTAGAGATGATTATATATTCTCTGCTTAAGCTTGCGTTTCGTTAATCTTATATAAAACGCAGAACAATTGTTACAGGACGCTAGATAAATCAATCCAGACGTTTCACAAGAAGCATACAACTTTGGTTTGACAGAACAGCCTAATACAGGATGTATGAATTCATGTTCAGTTGAGATGTATTTACAATAGTTACATCTCCTACATGGAAATGTACCTGTTTGCTCCAGGATTTCATTATGTATTGAAGCACTAGTTACTGAATTTTTACACAATAACATTTTTAAGGTACTATTGTTTCCATATGTAAACCCAGGCATATAACCAACTATCCTGGCTGTCCTATCATCAATGGTTAGCACGCCCCAATTCTTACTAATGATATTCCTGATGGCTGTGCTATCATTAGTGTATGTTGTAATAAATCTTAACTTTTCCATTGAACTGTTCTTATAATTATAATTCTTACTACCATCATAACGTTTATAGATTGTCTTGTATTGCAAACCCTGAACATCTCCAGTAACCTGAGCCCTTATTTTCTTAACCATATGAACGTCATAACCTCTATCGACAAAAATCTGCTCCATCTTATCCAATTCCATCGTGAGGTTTCTATCATGCCTACATAACTTCATCAATCTATTAAACTGGCTTTTTACTATTCCATAAAAAACATGGCGAGGATGCATGCTGTCGTATCGCAATATGGCGTTCTTCCAGCATTCCTTTCTATGAAGAGTAGACGTCAATCTACCATCTTGAATGCTCAAACAAACATCAAGGAAACTAATTGAATCATATGAAGTATCAAATGTAAACCTAAGAAAACTATTAGTAGTTTCCATATGTTCCATCAAAGACTTAAACTCTGTTAGGGTACCATTCCAAACAATCAAGACATCATCCACAAAACGCCTATAAATCAAGACCTTGCTGAAAGACTCATGTGTGAATAGAAATTCTTTCTCCCATTGGTAGACCACCAAATTCGCATAAGTGCTCGCGCATGGGGTGCCCATAGCCACACCAGACTGTTGTAGGTATAGGCAACCCCCAAACGCAAACACATTATGCGATAGGATCAAGTCCAACAACTGACAAATCAAGATTTCTTTATTGCGATCTATACTAGGGAAATATTGGAGCAAAACTCTTATAGCATCTATGCCTTTATCATTAGGAATGGATGTGAACAAATTCTTAACATCCATTGTGATTAAGAGATGTTCCCCTTTCCTTAGTTCTATATCCATACCATCTAACAAATCCAAAAGCTCATAAGTATCTTTTAAGATGATGGAAATATCATTAACAAATGGTCTCAAAATCTTTTCTAAATACACCAAGACATTTTCTGTCACCCATTTATCACCACTAACTATGGGTCGTAAGGGAGGGGGATCTATAGCCTTGTGCATTTTAGGTAGACCTTTGATAACTGGCGTCCTAGGATGTTCGTTGTAGAAAAAATCATATAGCTCTTTAGTTATCTGACGGCACATCAATAAATCATAGAGAGTATCATTGACTTCTTTTATTATATTGTTAAACTTTGTATAATCGATTTCTATACAAGTGCTGTTGTCACTGAGCATGTTCTTCATAAGATCTATATAATTCTCTGTGTCCAACAGCACTATACCCCCTCCCTTTTCAGCAGGTCTTATGACAAGAGCTGGATCAGTGGAGAGTTTACGAAGAGAACATTTCTCATCTACATTCATGTTAAAGTATAGACATTTCCTAACTCCATTAATAAAATAATTGTATAAGTCTCGTTCACATAATTTAACAAAACTCTCAACATGTGCTGGTAGTACAGGGGAGTAGGTACTTCTACGTTTGCAAGAAAAATTTTCTAGCATACTATCATCGGCATCAACATTTGATTTATCATAAAAGTACAATTTTAAGGCAACCATTCGCCCAAAAGTACGCAGGTCAATCAGTAGACTATGCAACACACTGCCCTGCGAAGGGATAAAGGACAAGCCTTTATCTAAAACGTTAATGTCAGATGAAGTAAGCACAAACCTGGACAAGTTGAAAAAAAAGGTGTGCTATTGTCTCTGTCTTCTCCTCTGTTGTTGCTGATTCTCTCCTGAAAATTTTCTTTTCCTTCTGTCCCAACTTCTGGAACGGTCCCGTTGAAATACAGTTTTTTTTGATGGGAAGCGGTAAAAAACTATCACTGTCATCAACGCCATGCTTCCTTACTGCCCCTAGGTCCCTGTGTGCTGCAAAATTATGATCAGCTTCCTGGTTGGGTAAGGGGGTAGATGCTGTCGCTTCAACCCCTCGTGGTAAAGGCAATTCTGGAGGAGTAACAAAAGGAGCATCTGAACTACTACCAGAACTCGAGGCTCCAAGTTCTGTTGGATAAGGATCACTAGATCCAGCTGCAACAAGCGTAGTGTCTGTTAGCACGACATTTCGAATGGAATTACCCACCAATGTAGCGGGATCAGCTCTCCTCTGCCAAACGAACACGCCCCCTGTGGAAAAGTCTTGATAGTCACGCTGCAACTTTTTATGTTTAATTTGTTGAAGTTTAACAGCATAAAGGTCCACCTGGGTATAAATATTCTCAAGCTTTTTTACACATGAATCATTACTGAATTTGTCACGAATCTCACTATTCAGTCTGATCACCTTAGATAGTAATTCTTGTTCAATCGGCTTGAAATAGTCTATAAGTAACTGTACATACTTGAAGCTAGCATCCAGATTAATCTCCTGCCATAGTTTAAGCAATGCTGGATGGCTCTCCCCCATAAGTGGGCATGCAGAGAACCCGCATACCCCTAGGGATTAACCGAAAATGCAGGCAAGCCTCCATATGTTTGCGCTGCCAGACAAGGCGTTGCAATTTAAATAAGTCATTCTCAAGTTGCCTGGTTAGAGAATTGAATTGTTCCAAATCATCTATATCATTATTGAGAAACATCGGAGTCTGTACCTGTAGATCCAGAGCCAATAAAGGATTGATATTACTGTTGGTGATATTAGTCCATTTGTTAGTTGCTGAATTAATTCTCGGATCCGGATTATAGTCGAGTTCCACATTTGCATTGGCCATACTGTGTGGAAGAGCAGTTAAAAAGAAGCAAAAATGTAAGAGATGAAAACTGCTACTTCCAACGGAGACTGTTCATCACAAACAGAAATGATGAATAGAAAACACGTTCAGTCCCACCACAGAAAATGGCAAAACAGGTCTCAAAGTATAATGAAAAAACTTTGATGCAGACAAGCGCTTTCGCGTATGGAATATACGCTTCTTCAGATCATAAAAACAAGTAGAACTGAGCAGGTTTTTATACGATAGCAACATCACTTAATTAGATTAAATCAGGTTAAATTGAATTAATCAAACAATATGCAATCAAACAATATGCAATCAGTGACTACCAAACTACTCTAGCGTTAGTGCAAAAAGCTTGCTCAAATTAGTCTCGTACAAATCAACGTACATAAAACATTGTGCATAAAACATTTCAAAACTTTCCCTTGGTAACAAGGAAAGACGAAAGAGAAAGGGAATTATCTATCTGCTAAAATATGAGGACATATTTTTGTTCACATTATTATAGGACATATATAACTAAACATGTCTTACAGCTGGTTGGCATGTTGGAGACAAACGTATCTATTTTATAGAAGCATGACTGCAGTTTGTTCAGGAGAGATGTGTGCAGGTTAGTAAAAATGGGGCACCCATAGAGGAGGGAGGGTAGAAGTACACTCTTTGCTAGTTTCAACTTGGTAGACTTGCCCAAATAGAGTTTATGCCTATAAAGTTTGCCAAGCTTAAAATGGGTCTTTTTGATTTGGCTGAGTATATGATTCTCAAAGGATAGTTTGTCATCAATTGTGATGCCAAGTAGTTTGGCTGCTTTTACGATTTCAGTTTCTGTATTGTTTTGAAAGAATATTTTAAAAGTCTAGGGTTAGAAGTTTGGCTGTGAAGAGTAAAAGTTTTGATTTTTTGGGATTAAGTAGCAGTTGAGCTTCATTAAGCCAGGATTCAATGGAAGTAAATGCATTTTGTGTTAACTTTAGGAGATCCGAGATGTTGTTAGACGATGTAATTATAGTTGAATCGTCCGCGTATTGAATGAGTGTACTTTGCAGGGATGCTTTATGGAGATTATTAATAAATATGTTAAAAAGCAAGGGCACAAGAACAGACCCTTGGGGAACGTCTGTGCTGCTGAGCAGGTCATTGGACTGCTTACTTTGCATCTAACAGATTGTTTTCTGTTGCGTAGATACTTATGGAATCAGGTTTGAGTGTGTGGGGAGCAGTTTATGGTCTCAAGTTGTAAAAGTAGTTTTGAGTGGGACACTGTATCAAAAGCTTTTGAAAGGTCTAGTGGGATCACTGATGTTAGTAGACCTGCATCAAGAGCTTTGTATACAGTGTTGGTAAATGACAGTAAGGCTGCTGTTGTGCTGTGTGCTGGCCGAAAACCATGATATGGTTTAGTAACTGAGAATGAATACACTTCTCCAGAATTTTAGATAGCGGTGAAAGTATGGAGATGGGCCAGTAGTTAGATCACTGGTGTTATCGCCTTTGTGAAGGGGAGTAATTGAGAATTTGGGAAAGAAAACTGGTAAATTAATTGACTGATGCTGGATTCTGACACCATCTTAGGAAGGAAAGCAGCTTTGGTACGTAATGTCACTCTACCCTTATGAAAAATCAAGTAAGGATGTTTAGATGATAAAACTTGAAGTTCAGAGATTCTTCTAGCAGAAGTAACGGCCACTAGAAAAATAGTTTTCCAGGTCAAGAATTTAAGTTCTCATTTAGCTGCTGGTTTAAAAGGGGGTTGAATTAAGGTTTGTAGTACTAAATTTAATTTTCATGGTGGAGTAGGATCTTTATATGGCAGTCTAAGCAGGAGGGTGCCTCTGAAAAAGGCTTTATAAAGTTCAGATGAAGCCAAGGAGGAATTGTTAAATACAGCATGAAAATTAGAAATTGCTACTAACTGGACATACACTGTTGAGGACCTAGTTCCTTCATTAAAAACTGTTGCCAAAAATTCCAGGACACTTTGCACAGGAACTGAAGAGGGGTGAATGTGTTTTTGCTGTGCCCAAAAAGCAAATCTTCTCCATTTGCTTTTTAAAGTTTTCTTGTGGAAGCCTTATGTGGAGATAGAAGTATACGGCAAACAGGGGAAGACAGCATCAGTTGTCTGGCTATCACTGGAATTGGAGAAACCATGCTGTTAGCTTGAGGTTTGAAATATCTAGATGCTTCATGACTGTCGGATGAGACATGTCTGGAATTGGATCCAGAATTCAAGGTGGGTACAGTACAGGAGGCCAAAGGAAGGGAAACCAAATCTGTCAAAGCCAGTAAGGTGCAATGAGGAGAACCTTGCTTTTCAACCAGGCAGCTTTCTGCAGAAATTTGGGAATTAGAGGAATCGGTGCATAGAGATAGAGAAGAATGGGGGGGTAGCATCTTTCAGTGATTCTCCCTGTCTGGGGATTAGGGCGAAGAAGCTGCTGCACTTGTTGTTTAGGGGCGATGTAAAAAGATCGCAGCAAGGCTAGCACCACTAACTGAAAATCATATATGTCACTTTCTTGTTGAGTGCCCACTCATGAGTAAAATGGACCTGCTCAGTTTGATATTACTTTGGACTTCCCCGAAATGTGTGTTGCTATTAGCAGTTGAAAGTGATTGCCTATTGCCAAACCCAGTGGACTTCTCAACACAAAGTGTAATACCTGGTTCCCCCTTGTTTGTTGATGTACCAAACTACTGACATGATGTCAGTTTGAACAGCTTTTGTTCCAAAAGGGAGCATCTTGGAATGCCTTCAACACTAAGAGAACTGCTCTCATTTCCAGAACATTGATTTGCATTTTGCCTCTTTGGACTCTTTTTTGCAAGAAGTCCCCTCCACCCAATTTGGGGTGCATCTGTGGTCACTATGGTCCCGGGTTCAGGGAGAATGAAGGGAATGACCTTGTAAAATTTGATCCAATTAAATCATTCACCCAAGGAATTTTTTGCATGCACAGGTTATTTTTATTTGGGCTGACATGCGATGGTAAAGAATTGACCATGGTGTTGACAGTATCCACTTAAGAATTCTCATATGAAATCATGCAAGTGGAACTAGAATTATGGCTGCTGTCATTGTCCCTAAGGCTTGTAAGTCAATCGAGCTGAAATTGTGGTACTGAAGATTATCTTTTTCACATGGAAACTGATAGTTACTACTCTTATGAAGGAAGGAGAAGCTGTCGTTGATTCCGTATTGAACACTGCTCCTATAAATTCCAGTGTTTGAGGTGGTTCTAAAAGAGACTTGTACTTTATATAGTTATCTCCAGGTTGAAGAAAGTGAGAAGCACCTGACTCTGCGTTTTCAGTAGATACCAGGCCAGGGCAGTAATGAGTCCGTTGTCTAAATATGGAAACACTCTGAATCCGTGTAGCTTCAAATGAGCTGCTACCACTGCCATGCATTTGGTGAACACCTTGGGGACTGTGGTGAGGCCAAAGGGCAGTACTCTGAACTGATGGTGACTGTCTCCCAGTTGGAAGTGTAGACGCCTTCTGGACTGTCTGTTCATTTTTATATGATACTATGCATCCTGAAGGTCTATTGAGCACATCCAATCATCCTAGCTCAAAAAGGGGCAGAATTAAATGAACCATGACCATCCAAAAATTTGTGTTTTAAACTGACTTGTTCAAGGCAATGAGATCCAGAACTGGTCTCATGTCCCCCATTTTCTTTGGTACTAAAAACAATCTTGAGTAAGTTCTAGCACCTATTTGGTATGGTGGGACTTCCTGTTTGACTGTTTTCTAGGAGCTTTTGAATTTCTATTGCTGCTGATTACCTCTGACTACGTCAGCAATGGCAAACCTATGACATGTGTCAAGAGGTAACACACCATGATGTTTTCAGTGACATGAATTACCAAAGAAACTTAATGAACACCTGTCATTTTTTTCTGGATTGTCCAGAAAGAAAGGGCTTTGTCCAGATGTCCAGAGTTTATGATGTAAACCAAGAATGCTATGTTGTTTCTACCTTTCTTGAAGCTGACTGGTTAATTTGCAAGCTGAGATAACCACAGATTCAGCAGTACACCAGAGACTGAAGATGAAATTCTGCACCTCATAACAGTTATCTTTAGTGCTGCTTAGACAGGAAGGTTATGTCTGTGGTGTGTGTGGGAATTCTGGCCAGTCTTCTCGTTCCACACTTCAACCTTCATTATAATACTGGCGGCAGCAACATCATCACCTCTCCACTCTCAGTAGCAGAAAATGTACGTTGTGAAAGCTTACTTAAAAAATGCAAAGCAGCATTAAAAAACTTCAAACAACCAAAAAGGGCAGCTAAGGAAACTCTGCAACAACAAATACTTTTAAGTGCTTTTGCCCCTTAAATTTAATACAGAACTTCTTCAGAAATAAGTACATTTACTTTAAAATTAGTTATTTAACTCTGAAGAAGCTCCATATTAAATTAAAGGGACAAAAGCGCTTAAAATTATTTATTGTTGCAGAGTTTCCTTGGCTGCCGTTTTTGTCTGTTTGCTTGTTGTGAAAGTGTATTTCTTTAATATTTCAGAAAGTGGTGATCATATGCAGAAGCATAATGTTCCAAGTAGGCAGAAGGTGCAGCTCTCAACTGTCCGAATTTTCAAAGAATATAAAGACTTTTTAGTCATATTTTGGTTATGTTTATTATCACTTTCTTCAAAGCGTTGTACACTAAACAGATATTACTGCATTTCAAGTATTATGGAGGATTCATTGCCATCATCAGTAGTTATGTTCATAGGTGTGTACTAGGCTAATGACCCTGGAGCCTTTACAAGCCTAGCCTATAGAAGTGCCCTGGCATCGTGCTGCCTGACGTTAGTTCCCAGTGCCTCTATCAAGTACAGCCACTGGAGTAATCCACGGGGTGAACTTTCTATTTCCCATCCACTCATCAAGATTTCTCTTGAAGAGGGCCAGTAAAGTGCTCTGCCTGACATGTATGGGAAGTCTATTCCAGAGCATTGGCAGTCTCTGGGTTATGAACCTGTCCCTTCAGCATGTTCTGTTGACTGTGGTAATGAGGTTGAAGTCTCTGGAGCATGTGGTGCGGTGGGATTGGGATTTCTTTAGATGTAGCACTTCTAACAGAGCATGGTCAGACATGGCTTTGTAAGTCAAACAGAGATCGCCTCTTAGTATACGATATGAGACTGAGAATAGCTGGAGTTTTTTGAGTCTGTCCGTGTACGACATGTGCTTAAGGCCTAGGATCCTCTTTGTGAGGTACTTCTGTGGCCTTTCTAGCTGTATGTATTATACTCAATGACTGGCCTAATGAGGGAAGAGTAGAGAGAGAGATGATGACCTCTCTTTCTTCCTGGATGCAAAACCCTTGGTAATGAGATGTGCCACATAGAAGGACTTTCTGACCACAGTAGTAATGTGGTGGTCGAAGGAGAGGTTGCTCTCAACCTGTGTCCCCAGATCTCTTATAACACGTTCAGTGGACACCCATCAATGTGGTAATTAGTAGGAATTGAGTTTTTCCCAAAGGGGATGACAACGCATTTTTTGGCATTAAGCTTAAGGCTATGGTTTCAACACCAGTCAATGGTCTCAGTGAGACCTTTCTGTAGGATGTCTACATCACTTGGGGAGTTAATAATGGCTCCCAGCTTGTAGTCATCTGCAAATGTGGTCAGCCAGAGTCCCTCTGTGTTGGCCTGGACCTCTGAGAAGTAGGTGTCAAACAGGAGAGGACCCAGGACCAATCCCTGTGGGAACTCCACTCATGACTGGTCAGCAGTCTGACTTGGAGTCGCTACTTTCACACTGTGGGTTCTATCTGTGGGCCAATTTGCAACCCATCTAGTGATATATAGGGGTTGATGCCTAGTTTGTTGAGTTTAACTCCCGAGTGGGGAATAGTATCAAAGACCTTGGCCAGATCAAGGTAGGCTGTATGAACTGCCTTCCCCTCATCCACAGCTCTGGTGACAGACTCAAAGAAGTCAACCAGGTTGAGCAGGCATGATCTACCTTTCACAAAACCAAATTGCGTGGGATCTAGAGTTTGAAGATTCCCTATATCCTTGTTAATTAGGTCCATGATGATGCGCTCCATAGCCTCACATTTCAGACTCATCAGGCTAATGGGGTTATAATTCCCAGGGTCTGTAGTCACTCCCCCTTTATGGAGAGGGATGACTGAGGCAGTGCGCTAATCGGTAGGGACAAAGCCTGAGGTGAGGCTGTGATTGAACAGGACACAAAGATGTGGTGCCAGTTCACTTTGTAGTTCATCAAGGGATATTGTCGGGTCCCATGGAAGCTATATTCTTAGCCTTGGACATTGCAGCTTTAATCTGTGCTGCAGTAATAATGGGTGCCTGGCATTCCTCTGGTATTGTGATTGGTCCTTTTGGGGGGGGGGGGGTAAAGTTGGCACTGAATCTGTCGGCCGGTATGTTGGCAATATCTGTTGGCTCAGTATAAGAGGTACCATTGTGCAGTAACTCTGAGCAAACCTGGGTATTGCCGTGGAGATTTCTGATACAACTATAGAAGGCTTTGTGGTTGTTTTTAGTGTCTGCCACAATTCTGCCTTCATAGCTGGATTTAGAGGTTTTGATGAGAGATCTCAACTTTTTGTTGAGGCTAACAAAGACGTTTTTCCAGTCTAGGGACTTCACCTTTTTCTGCAACAGTTTCTTCCTTCTGTTGTAGAGTTTATTAATGGCAGGGGATCACCAGATTGGCTTCCTTTTTTGGAGGAGAGTGTCTTGGTTCTGTTGGGTATGGCTAGTTCCATGCATTTATGTATGTGTTCGTACAGTTCATTCGTGTATGATTCGGCAGTCATGCATCTATTTTCCATTGACATGGGTGTCATGAAGTTAACCATCTCTGTTTTTAGGAGCACAAAGTCAGCTTTAGAGAAGTTTTTCATGGTGGTTACCTTTGTGTGTGTGTGTGTGTGTGTGTGTGTGTGTGTGTGTGTGTGTGTGTGTGTGTGTGTGTGTGTGTGTGTGTGTGTGTGTGAGGGGGGGTGAGATGTGGATTTCCGTGGTGATTAGTTTGTGGTTGGATCTAACCAGGGAGGAATTGACTATTGGTGTAGAGCAACAGTTGCCCATGTTAGTAATAACCAGGTCAAGGATGTTGCTTCCTCTAGTGGGGGTAAGAATGAGCTGGTCCAGGGCACTGGAACTGATGAATTCCAGGAAGCGTTGGGCCAGTGTATTCCTGCAAGATTAGTTTTCCCAGTTGATGGAGGGTTAGTTGAAGTCACCTAGTATTAGAGTGTTGGGTTGGACCCTAATGGTTCCGAGAGTGCTTAGGAACCTGGAGTGAGTCTTGGGACATGGTTGGGGACCTATAGCAGGCTACGACCTGAATCGCCGTCTTACTCTATGTTAGTTGCACCTGAAGTATCTCAGATGCATTATGCTGGGCTACTAGTCTGGAGGTGTGCATATCCTTTATGAATATGGAGACACCACCACCTTTGGAGCTTCGGTCCATGTTCTGGGCCCGAAAGGTGTGGAATGACTTATAACATGGCAGTGCAGGGGTGCTTTCTGCTGCTTTAAACCAGGTCTCCTTTACAGCACAAATGTCGATGTTCTCCATTCTGAGGAGTGCTTCGAGCAAGTGCATCTTGAGATTTACACTTCTAGCACTGAGCAGCATAACACCCAGATTGCATTTATTAATAGCTGTTATGGTGGTAATTTGGTTTTTGGAACATCACCTAAAAAAGGCACTATAGGGGGTGGCAAGAGCCTTAGCCAGTATCCAGAAATCCAGGGGTGACAGATGCAGGCCATCTCTGGCAAAGCGTCAATCATGTCATCACAAATAGACAGATACTGGATCTCCTTAGAATGACTCCAGAAACTTAGCCAATTGTTGAAGTCAATCATTTTCTGCTTATACTGTGGTATCATTCTGGGCAATGGTAGGATGCTGCTCAGGGCTAGGGTTATACCTGCCTGGGCCACATAATCCAAGACCTCCTCCATGTCTCTTTTCATGTAGTCCTGGGAGGTGCATCTCAGGTCATTCACACCCACACGGACAGTGACAGAGTCATACTTGTACTTGTGAAGTGACCTGAGTGCGTGTGTTATGTTTCGTATTCTGTCACCTGATAGACAGCTGACTGTTACCTTCTCCTTATTCAACCCACTGAGTGGGACATCAGTGTGACTCACTATTGAGTCACCTATGATTAGTGTATTGGGCAAGCTGTTTTGCCTTGGGGCTTAGTTTGAGGGGCACACTGTGTAGGTGAGCTGTGTGTCTTGTGGTTTGTACTGTCGTTTGATGGTGAAGTGAGTTTCTGCCTTGGCGGTCTCTGCTGTTTAAGTAGATTTCTGTTGAGAGCCTCCACAAAGGTGTGTGTGGTTTGTGTTTTCATGTGAGAGCTGTGATGGTTGGTGTTCTGGAAGGCATGTGGTGTGGTGCAGGTGTTGACCTTCTCCTCTTGACCAGCTATTCCGGTCTTGGCTTGAGAGTGCATGGCTTCCAATTTGGATATATAAGTGCATCTCTCACAAGTCTGAGTGTTCGGAGGTAAGAGGAGAGGGTTGTCTGTGTACATGAGGCAGTTGCTACACTGCCTCAGAATGCCCAAGTTCACCAGGTTAATAGGAGCACAGGGAACTGACCTTTAGACATGCCAGGAGGGATGGTCAATATTACTAAGTACTGGAGCTGCTTCCTTATATATTCATTTTACAGGAAAAATGTCTCTCAACATGTCGGACTATGTACAGCGCACTGCCAAACACTTGAGGGTAAACTAATACGTAGACCCTGAAAATTTAAGTATGAAGTATTTAGGCAGATATTCTGAAGTTAGAAAGAAATTAAGCAGTACTTATTGAAAAATAAAGAATTAGCTTGTCAAGAATGATGAAAAGAGGGGAGTTGCATGAATGGCTACTGCCAGGCTACTACTAATGTTGTTCTCAGCACAGCTTCACTCTATTGGGATACAATGCTCTTTTGCTTCTTCTCTCACCAGAAGAAAAATGTTAGCACCAATCCGAAGACAAGAAGCAGGCTACGACCTGTTTGGTGATCCACAGTCTTGTCCCAGATGATGCAAGGGTCTGCAGGCTTCTAGCCTTTTTCTGGTAGATGCCTCGAATAGCAACCAGACCAATCAGGTATGTTAAGCACAGCCACTCACTCTCCAACCAGAAAGAGCCAGGAATCAATGCACTCTGCTCAGACTCTCACCAGGATCAGAATACAAGCACAGATTCCAAGCTGTCACCTATGAAGCAATTATTAAGCTTTCTGGTGATCAGCAGTCTCCAGGAAATAACGTAATTGCACTCCTCTCACCAGGAGAAAACAGAAGCACTAATCCCAAGAGGACTACTGAGAGGCAGAATGTGGGCTCTTCAATAACTGGTGGTCTTGCAATAGATGCTTAAAGGTAAGATGAAAAAAATGGTTTATACTAAACACTGCAGTCTGCACTAGAGGAGTTAGATGTGGAAGTAGGTAACTTAAGTTTTACCTGTCTAAAAAAATTAAGTTTTAGTGGAGAGTCATTATTTTTAAAACAGCAAGACAGATTGAAAGGGGTTAGTCACTTTTGTATTCTGGTACTATGGAATACAGTAGGATGGACAATAATTTTAAATAGTTGAAGGGGAGTGATTTCACAAAATGATAGCCAGTAAAAGCAGAGAAGAAATGAGATATATGCTTAACTTAACATAAGGGGCAAGCAACTAGAAAGACAGTGGTGTTTAAGAACACAACAGTAACCGGGTGGGAAAAAAACTTCTGTCTGACTCACAAAAGACAGAGCTGTGGTCTATTTTCCAAGTTTTTTTTTTGTTTGTTTTTTTTTTTAAATCTTTTTATTAATTTTATATGTTCCAGAGGAAAAAAAAACCATACAAAAACATCAATTACAAATTGAACATACAAACGTACTATATACTAAAACAAACTATATACAAATCCCATCTACATCCTAATGTAGTGATAGTTATAAAATAATGATAATATCATGTCAAAATGTGATCCATTAATGTTTTCCAAAACTCCTTTTCAATGGCTGCTGCTTCATGGCATACCAAAGATATTTGTGTGTGTATAATTGTTTTCTGGCTACTTGCCTAAAACCTTCCCATGAGAGTGCTAACCTGTTTTTCCAATTTAATGTAATGTAGTATTTAAACAACATAAATAAGGCAATAAGAACGTGTAATTGCTTAGTACTAAATCCTGGAGGGGGAATATGTAAGAGAGTAAATTTCCATGATAGAGTTGTTTTCTCGTATCCCATCTTTTCTAACTTAACCCTTAATGCACACCAAAGCTTGTATACGCATTTACAACTCCAAAATATATGAATAATATCTGCTACCTGGGAAGGGCAAAATAGGCAGTTTGTTGGTATTTCATGGTAGAACTTACTTATCACTTGAGGTGTAAAATAGGCGTTGTTTATTATCATAAGTTGAGTATATCTTAATTTTTGCAGGGGAATCAATTTGGAGAATTTTTGAATAGCTTGGTCAATATTGTTGGATATAATCGTAGAGTCCTGCTGTATCCAGAAACTAGAATGGATACATTATTTGTTACATTTAATAGAGATGATAGCTTTATATGCATTTGAGATCATTTTTTTTTTTATGATGAAACAAATTCCATAAGGTTCTACAAGTAGATATATCTGAGTCCGAGATATTTAGACCATCCCAGAACTTATGACATACCTCTTACTATAATTGTGTAGTTGGGCTGGAGATTCAATTTGCTCCTTATGTTAGCAATTGAAACCTGTTTGAATGGTAGAAAATCTACTATAGATTATGCAGTTAAAAGCAGAATACAAGTAAAACACAATGTAAAGAAAACAAATCACAGTATACAAAATAGAAAAAAGCAATAAAGTAATACAAAATACGATAAAAAAAGCAAGCTAACCTTTCCCCTCACAGCAAACTTTGCATTTTCTCCCTGCGTTTGCGTGGGTTTCCTCCCATATTCTAAAGACATGCTTCTGGAGAGTTTCTCCCCGGGCCTCCGCTGAAAACAGGATCTGTGGAACCTAGTCGGACTTTCCCGGTCAACAAATGTTAAATAAATAAAAATAAATAAAATAAAAACTGTAGCAGAGTCTAGGTGAGTCTTTCCAGTTCTTCTTTCGGCTTTTCCCGGTTAGGGGTCGTCACAGCGGAACTCCGGTCCACTAATGATTGGCAGTAGATTTTTTTATAGGTGCCGAGGTGCCAGCACGATGCCCAACCTTCTGCGAAGGCACACCCATTCTACGCATGTCTTTCGAACGCCACTCTACCACGGGGAGGACATGCAGACTCCACACAGAAGGTGCTCCAGCCAAGAATTGAACAGGAGAATCTCTTGCTGTGAGGCAACAATGCTACCGCTACACCACTGCGGCTTCCGGGTGAGCCTTTCCAGTAAAGGTCTGAAATGTTTTATTTTACCCCTTAAATAGAAGGTTTAGTTCCTAGCTCCACCCCCTCAGTTCACAGATGTTCAACCTTAAATGACCTGTTCTAACTTATGTGTGACTCCTTAAATGACCTGTTCTAATTTCTATTAGACTCGTAAGAGACAGAACTGTGGTCTCTTCAAATTTTAATATGCAGTTAAAAGCAGAATACAAGTAAAGCACAGTGTAAAGAAAACAAATCACAGTATACAAAATAGTAGTGTCATATGTTTTGTACCCGGTAAACTATCTTCTCAGCTGTTGTCCTATATTTTTTGCATTACATTCATTACCAAATGTGACACAAGATATACTTAGTGACATTTTCTTTTATGCACTTTTCTACTGTACTGACACTGGCTGTGTTATTTCTATACAGTGTGCTCTTAGATATATTGGCTTCCATGTTTCTCTTACTGTCTTTGCTTGCTTTCTTCTTAAAGTGAACTAAAATGTTACATAACTGAAGTTTTCTTTCTTGCTTTTGGCTAGTCTGGTGTAGTTGCCTTAAATAAAACGTGACATTTTTTACTTAGAAAGTCGCAAACTAGAATGGGATAGCAATCCTTGTTTACAGCCACAAGTCCCTACCTTAGTCATGACATACAATAGGCAGTAGCAGCTTCATTTTGTTGCCCACCCCCCCCGCATGTATAACTTCGTCATCCTGCTCTACCCTACTATGACTATTCTATAATGATGTATTTGCATTATTTAGCAAATGTAAATACAGACTTTTTTTCTGGTTTACTTATTGATACACCAGCTATAAGGGTGTGATGCATATATCTCAGCTGTCCACAGTTTTGCAGCATGAGTATGTAAAGAATTGTTTCTCTTTTGTTGGGGGGGGGGGCACGCCAGCAGAGTCAAGTTAGGGCATTTTCTAAATTTATGACAGCCGAGCCTGAAAGGTGCGCCATCACTGGACTAGGTGGTACATTGGGAAGTTTATAGAGAGGTGGAGGTGGAAGGGAAAAGGGAATTACATAAAGTACAGTTGTGTACACTTACCACAAATGTAGATGTTTGAGTGTATTCACTGTTGCAGTCATTACATTTAGGTTATCTGCTTGCAGGTAGCCCTCAGTCAGCCTGATTAACAAAGTCTTGGGTCCTGCGTTGGTTGCTGTCCCTTCTTCCATGACATCAGGTCGTCAGGGGTATAAAATATGCAGCCGATGCCATTACATCAGTTTTTCTTGCCCCAGATGTCAGGTGCCCCCCTAATGGGAAGCAATTAAATATAAAAGTACAAAGATATACCTCCAACAAAAAAGCAAATACACCAAAAATGCTTTTAAGCATAGTAAAGGAAAGTAGAGGTATAGCCAAAAGAAGTTAGGGGGCTGGAGGGAGGGTAACCAGGACTGCAACAGTGAATACACTCGAACATCTACATTTATGGTAAGTGTACACAACGGTACTATGTTCTTCGTGTTTCACTGTTGCAGTCATCACATTTGGGTGGATTCCCAAAGCTATGGTTGGGAGGAGGAATTTAGATAGCATTAGGGCCAGCTACAAGGCCCTGCAAGACTGCAGTGGCAAAGCCAGCTCTGGATTTAGAGAAAATTGGCAAATGATAATGCTTGGTGAAAGTATGTACAGAACTCCAGGTAGCAGCTTCTAGGATGTCCCTGGTAGGGACGCCTCTGAGAAAGGCTGTAGAGGTAGATGCAACCCTGGTGGAGTGAGGTCAGATCCCCTGGGGGATAGGTTTTCCATGGTGCTTATAGCAGAAATGAATGCAATGGCTTATCCATTTAGAAATGGTTTGCTTTGAAATAGCCCTCCCCTCTGCCCCTGCAGCAAATGCCACTAGCAGTTGTTCAGATTTCCTTTGAGGTTTAGTTCTGTCCAAGTAGAATCTAAGTTGTCTGTGCACATCTAAGGAATGCAGTATCTGTTCCCCTTTATTCTGTGGATTGGGAAAGAGGGTTGGCAAATGAATGTACTGATCAAGAGCCATACTGGATACCACCTTGGGCATGAAGGATGGATTGATTCTGAGGGACACCCTGTCCGCATGAAAGATGATGAAAGGCTTTACTGCCATAAGGGCCTGTAATTCAGATACCCTTCTAGCTGAAGTGATTGCTAAAAGGAAAGCTGTTTTCCAAGAAAGAAAATTTAAGTCTGCAGTAGCAGCTGGTTCGAAAGGAGGTAGAGTGAGTTTCTCCAAGACAAAGTTACGGTCCCAGGCTGGGGTTGGAGCTCTCCTGGGTGGTCTCATATTTTTGGACCCTCTGAGGAACTGCTTGAGCAGTGGATGATAGAAGAGGGCAGGTTCTGTGTTATAATGAGCTGAAATGGCTGTGGCATGGATTTTAATGGAGGAAAAAGACAGGCCCTTTTGAAGCATCTCAGTTAAGTATTGTAAAATCTGAGGTAAATTGGGCGCTGCTGTGCTCATCCCTTGAGAATGGTTTCAGGTACAGAATATTTTCCATTTTTCAGCATAAGATTTTCTAGTACTAGGCCTCCTTGCCTCTAAAATGATATCCATCACAGGTTTGCTGAGGGATGGGAAAGGAGAGATTAAGTAATTAGCCAGGCTGCAAGGTTCAATGTTAGAAGCTGTGGGCGCAGAATCTGGTTCTCCTATTGAGACATCAGGGAAGGAATCTGAGGCAGATACCATGGAGATAACCATGACACACTGCGCAGAAGGGGGTACCAGTGTTGGCGCGGACAGTCTGGAGCAATCAAAACCATCCTTGGTTTGTCCCGTTTGATTTTTAGTAGTACTTTGGAGAGCAGAGGCAGAGGGGGGAAGGCATAGACTGATGGGTTTTTCCAGCTGAAGGACAGAGCATCCACTTTTCAGGCTTGTTTGTGGGGAGTCCTTGTGCAAAATTTGTCCAATTGGTAGTTCTGGGGAGAGGCAAACAGGTCTATACCTGGGCACCCCCATTTGCTTGTCAACATGTTGAATGTCCTTGGTTCCAGTTTCCACTCGTGTGGGTCCATGAAGTTTCTGCTTAGTCCGTCTGCCAGTGTATTTAATTTTCCTGGCAGGAACTGAGCTTGTAGGTGCACTTGGTAGCTCAAGGCTATGTTCCACAATGCCATGGCTAGTCTGCAGAGGGGGTAAGAATGTGTACCCCCCCTGCTTGTTTCTGTACCACATAAAAATGGCGTTGTCCATCTTTACCATTAGTTGTCCTTGAAGAATGTGGTCCTTGAAGGTTGTCAGAGCATTCTGTACAGCTAACATTTCTTTTTTATTGATATGCAGGTGCATTTCACTTGGGTTCCATTTGTCCTGAATGCACTTCCCTGCCAGGTGAGCCCCCCATGCATAGTCTGATGCGTCTGTTAGGGTTTGGGTGGCAGGGGGTGGTGTAAAAGGTAGTCCCTTGTTTTGGTGGCAGGCCTCTGCCCACCAAAGGAACTCTAGGCATAGGCAAGGTATGATAGGAATCATTATTTCTAGGTCCCGAGAATGTTGACACCATACACTTTTTAAATACCACTGTAGTTTCCACATATGCAGTCTTGCATATGGAATTAGAAGAATGCAGGAGGCCATGAACCCCAAGGCCTGCAGTATTTGTCTTGCAGATAGCAGGGTTTTTGTGGCCATTTGTTTGAAGTAGGTTGTCAAATGAATTTGTTTCTCTGGCGTGAGGCAAGCCATCTGGGAAGTTGTATTTAAGCTTACTCCCAGGAATATAATTTGTTGAGAGGGTGCCAGTTGTGATTTATTTTTGTTTATGGTGTACCTCAGACAAGTTAGAACCCTTTGTACAAAGGCCAGATGATTCAAATGTATGTCCTGGCTTTCTGCCTGAATTAGACAATCGTCCAGGCATGGGTATATTTGAATATTTCTTTACCTGCAAAATGCAATAACTGGAGCTAGGCACTTTGTGAATACCCTGGGTGGAGTAGATAAGCCAAAGGGCAGTGCAGAGAACTGATAGTGCATGTAGCCTGCTTTGAAGCGTAGGTATCTTCTGCAAGATTCCCTGATTGGGATGTGCAGGTATGCTTCTTTTAAATCTAGTGTTGCCAACCAGGCATCTTTGCCTAGCACAGGAAGTAATTGGTGAAGAGTCAGCATCTTGAATTTTGGAATCTCCAAAAAGGTGTTTAGAGTAGACAGGTCCAGGATAGGATGCCATGAATTGTCTTTTTTGGGTACCAGGAAAAGTCTCGAAACCTTGTCCCTTTTCCTCTTCTGGTACCTGTTGAAGAACCCCCATGCTTAAGAGAAAGTACTTGTTTTTGGGCCTCTGCCCACTGATTTAGGGGTAGGCCAAGCCACCCGCTTGGTATTGACAACATGTGGAAGTGAAAACTGTATCCCTGGGACACTATATTTAAAACCCATTTGTCCTGGGTAATGAGTTCCCAATTCTTTGCATGAAGAGCAATCTTTCCCCCCAAAGGGGCAGTCAGCTGATAAATGCTTGGAAATTTTAAAAGGAAGTCATTGAGACAGTTTATCATAGAGGGGAGTCTTATTATTCCCAGATTTGGAAGTGGAGGCCCCCTACTGCTTAGTTCTGTGGGACTGAAACCTGTTTTTTTTGCTGTTTCTGGGTTTGGCTTGAGAAGACCTGGAAGGGGCTGGAAAGGACCAGTTCTTAGTGGGCCAGTGCCTACTACATCTAGGAAGATGAACTTGTAAACAATCTAACAATTTGCATAGATTTAGCTTTATCTTCCATCTTTTTAAGAACCTCCTCAGCCTTCTGGCCAAACAGGCGGTCCTGATTTAAACGAGCATCCAACAATTTAGCTTTAACATGATCAGGCAAAGATTGCTCCTTAAGCCAAGCATGCCTTCTGAGCACAGACCCAGTAACAGCAGCCCTGCAAGAGACCTCTAATGAATCAAAACCACATTGCAAAGTAGGTTTTCCAACTTTTTCAGCAGAATGCATTAAATCCTGTAATTCTTTATTTTCCACATAGTCAGGAATCAACATAACTTTCTGTTTAAGCAGTCCAATAACATGTTACCAATACTTTAACATATGAAACTGGCAGTTTAAAGCCCTAGTGGCCAAGGCTGCAAAAGTGTACACCTTCTTAACCCATCTATCCAGCGCCCTGGAGTCTCTATCAGAAGGGGTAGGATTTTTAGCAGTAGAAGCCTTAATGCCTTTGGGCCCCTGTGAAATAGCCCCTGGATCTGCAATAGGATTTTAAAAAGGAACTTGTGGGACTCAGGGACCCTGTAGTATCTGTCAGGTTTTCTGGGAGCAGGAGGCAGGGAATCAGGGGCCAAGCTAGATTCCGAAAAAGCATCAACAATGTCTAGTACAGGAGGAATAGCTAAAGGCCTATGCTGAGGTAGGAGAAGGAAATCCCTAAGCCTCTTTTTTGAATCAGAAAAATCCTGGCTTTCCCAGTGGAAATACTCCCTTAGAGTATGTAAAGTTTCCCCAAAAGAAAAATCCTCAGGAGGGGAAGCAGAGGGAATGGAGTTCTCTGCACCAGAATCTTCATAAGTATATAAGGGCAAATCCATATCAGAAAAAATCTGAAAAAACAAAATCCTGATCAGAAGATTCATAATCAACTTCAGTCCTAGGCCTCTTAGAAGGGGGGGGGGGGTTGTCTACCCCTGATTAGAGTTATTAGATCTTCAGCCATCCTTATCATTTGTTTTTTTAGGCATAGAAGCCTGAGCATGTGGCCTGGGCATTGGTTTTTTAGGCATGGCTCGATATTTAGGCCCAAGTAAAGAAGGAGGCGTTGGTTTAATATGCAAGTCCGTAGGCCTGAATACACCCTCAGAAGACGGTGCCTGCACAGTGGCTCCGGACCCATCCAAGGTAGAGACATCCACGGGTTCCATAGTTGAAGCATCTCGCGGCATACCGGACTCCGAATGGGTCTCAGTAGAGGTCTGCGAATCAAAAGGAGCGGGTATCAGGGGCTGCAAAAGCACCTCACTGAGTAAGGTGAACTGGCGACTGGCTTAGGAGAAGTGTCGTCGGCAGTTTTGCACCTTGGTGGCCTGTCTCTGTCTTTATCTTTGCATTTTTTCGGAATCCCTGTAGTCGGATGGCTAACCGACGACATTTCTGGATAATTAAACAGAGAACCGAAATATTTAGAGGTGAAAATATACCAACGATGGATAGTGCGCTGATTAAATAAAGCACAAAACTGACAGCAAGGTACGTCGTGGTCAGGGCCTAGGCAAGGAATACAGTACGAATGAAAATCTTTATGAGGTATTTGCTTTCAACAAGTAATGCAATTATTAACTTTTACTGACATCGGTAAGGAGCAAGAAAAAGTTTCCCCAACGGGGTACTTAGCTTTAGTTGAAGACTTCAGTTCTGAAACTTGAAAACGAAAATTTCAGGAGTCGGCCAACCAGCACTTGCGAACGGCTTCTGCTTTGGGCACCGCACGGCAAGAAAGACTGATGTAATGGCGTCGGCTGCATGTTTTATATCCCCGACGACCTGACAACATGGAAGAAGGGACAGCAACAAACGCAGGACCCAGGACTTTGTTAATCAGGCTGACTGAGGGCTACCTGCAAGCAGATTACCCAAATGTAATGACTGCAACAGTGAAACACGAAGAACATCCTCTGGATATAATCTTCCGCACCAAAGTATCTTTTGTGATTTCTAGCCAGGCACTCTGGTGCAGAGATAAACACCCCACACTGCCACCACAGCGGGACAATCTGGTGTCCTTTCAGGAGCACTGATGGGGTCCATCAGAAAAAGAGAATCTCTATACCTTTGATTCTGCGGGCCTCCTCTGTTGCATGGGCGGTGCCTTCCATTTGAGTTCCTCCCTCTGCCCCTGGGGAAGCCATCTTCCCTTGGATCTTGGAAAGGACACTGGGACCTCCTGACCCACATTTTTCAACCACTCACTGATTCATTCATATGGTTCTTTGAAGGGAAGAAAAATGTACACCAACTGCAGAGAGGGTCTTTCCATCCTTCTCACACCTGGAGTGTGTGCCCTTCACTTTTGAGAAAGAGAACCCCATCAAAAGGAGCACTGACAAACAAGGAATTGAAGGGCTCCACAAAATCACACAAACGCATCCAGGTGTGCCTCTTTATGGATATGCCTTAGCCCAGCACCCTTAAAGTACCTTCAACTGCATGTGAGATATGCCTCATGGACAACTTGGAAATCAATAACAGGGTAGCCAACTGCAATGCCACAAATGCCAGAGCCTCAGCAGTGATGGATCCTGAAAGAGAATTTGATTGTTCTTTTATCAAAACTTTTTGAAGTCTTGTAAAATGAGCCAAGTAGTTCAGTGATCTAACAGCAAATGTCACTGAAGCATACGCACACTTCCCAAATCTGTCCAGTGCCCTAGACTCCCTGTTAGGGGGATGGACAGGGGAACTCTGTTCAGCAAGTTCCTTCTTAGTGGCCATCACCACAATCATGGTATCTACAGGCACTCCCTTGCTCCAAAACACCTTGCCTACAAGGAGTGCCAGAATCCAATCCAGTCTCTTGGGGATTGGCTCAACTCTGTCAGGCATCTTCCACTCCTACTGAGAGACCAAATCAATAAGCTCATTGGAGGGCTTAGTCACCCAGGAAGTAGATGGACCAGATTCAAAAGCCACCAGGAATATGGACTCCTTTGAGGAAGGGTCTTGGGCTGACTAACCCACCCCTTTGCTTTAGGATTTCAAGGAGGTTTCCAAAGGAGATGTCTTAAGGTGATGATTTTGGAAAACCTTTTCCTTTGTCAAAATCATTGAGAAAGGGAGTAATCCTTTTAATATTAATTTATTCTTCCTATCAACCAAGGCCCTAGGGTTAAATCCCTGACAAATCTTGCATTCAGCATTTGGGGTCTGAGGGCCTAAAACAATACACGCATACAGCATGAGAGTCTGAAAGTGGAATTTTATGTCTGCATTCCATACATTTTTTAAACTCCAAGGGGACTCTCTCAGACATTTCCAATGTTAATGGCAAAAACAAAAGTACGTTTTTTTTTTTTTTGAAGAAAGGAAATACCGGCGATGGTAAGAAAATTACCCTAAAAAGAGGATAAAGGATAGAACTACCAGCAATGGTAAAAAAAAAAAGTACACACTCAAGTGTAGAAAGGCAGGTACAAGAATAAATAATACAATATTAAAGAACTGTATAAAAAATTCATTTATCTGAATTCAAAAAAGGCTATTTAGCTCAAGAGCTAAAGGCGACCATGTCTTCTAGCTGAAGCAGCAAACTAGATCTGGGGAGTTTTAGGGTTGGTTCATTACAGGAAAAGGAGGAGCTCGAGGACCTTTTGGTTGTTATAAGCTTAAGTAATGGCCAAGTCGGATCCAAGGATCCAAACTCAATTGTTGAGAAATGAATGAAAATTGACATCAGATCAAATGTTTGGTTGTCATAAACTCAAGCATGACCTTCAAGCAAAACCTAAGCTGGTATCGTACATGTGAAGAGTCCTCTCTATGACTGGTACCTGCCCCAGCAAAAAACCCTGAAATAATTCATTAAAGAAAATGTGGGTTCGTCCTAAGGGACACTTGATCCTTTTGTAATATCAAATACAGTTAGAGCCTGCAGCTAAAGTATCCTGCAAGTAGACGTGAAATATGCAAGACAAAGCATTTTCTAAGAAACATATTTCAGCAATGACAACACAGTCTATTCAAAAGGTATACAGGCTAACCTGCCAATCATGAAGTTCAGGTCCTACGGAGGAAAGAATTCTATAAGGGAGGAAAAAAATAGAGCATTGCTTAAGGAACTGTTTGTTCAACTAGGTCTAGCTCACAATCCTGCCCATCACAAAGTCATAAGGGTCAGAAACAGGGACACATGAATCTTGGCTATGAAATAACTGAAGCCCTAACCATACATGTGTGTCTATCTTAAGTCAAAGATCACTTGCAAACTGATAGAACGCAGTGATACACAGTCCCACTTTGACCAGACAAAGAATACAATCCCAAAGACGTGTAAGCCTACAGAGTGGAAAGCTTCTTAACATCATCAGTCATTCTGAAAACACCTGACAGGAGGTCCGCATCAGGAACCATACCACATGGTAGAGTCAGGTGTCACTTATGTATTGTAATGACATCCACAGCATGAAACAGAAGCAATTCTTACACTGCTATGGATTGAAGTAACAAGAATTTGTTTTGGACTTCCTTCTCTAAACACTGTGATGAGGTATTGGAAGAGCATCAGGAACCTCCCCATGTCATTAACAAGAGAAATACCACCACTACCTTCTCTGCTCTGCTACAGTGAGCAAAATGGGGAAGACCATATTCTGTCAGTGGCAAATACAGCAATCTCCCGAGTGCTCCAGTTCCAAAAAAACTGGACTAGATATGGCCTCCAAATCTACAGTTTAAGGGCAAACTTAAAGGAGAAGCCTATAGTGCTGACCAGCATATTCAATTCCCTTGGGGTGTGAACTTTGAGAGAATGACATTCCTGATATCTTGTCTCCAAAGCCTTTAGGCAAAGAAGGCCATCTGAAGCACTGCATGATATATGTGTAGAGCTCAGGCAGAGGGGCTACAATTCTCAAAATGTAAGCCAGCCAATGTAACCCCCCACCTCACCAGTGATGCACTAACCATTATAATTAGCAAAGGATATGACTGCAGGAATGGGAAGCCCGAAAGGAGGTTGCTGAAATCAGTCCTCCAATTTTGGACCAAGGACATCAGCTATGGACACTGACATCCTTCACCTTATTACAACACCAACCCAGAAAAAAAAAAAAAAAAACCTCAGCAAAGGTACAAGTGTGGACCCTGCTCAAAGTCTTCACACAAGGTTCCGATCCTTGACTTCATGAGTCTTTACCAAGAGTTCTGCAGAACAATTAACTATATGCTTATGAAAGCAATCCTTTGAGAATGAGTCAGGGATGCCTCTTCCTAGTTCATGGTCACTATGGTTAACTATTTTTTTCTCCATTTGGATGCTCTCTCTCATTTTTTAAATTTTCTCAACCTGAAGAGATGCTGTTTGTTATTTCATGTTTCCTATAGTTGGACAATTACAGTAGGTAGCATATTGGACATCAAGGCAGTAGTTTATTTTTCTCTTATTACAGCAGCTTACATTGTAGTGTTTTTTTATGGACATGCAATGGAATATTAAACCATTTAAAGAACAAAAGAAGCAGTGTATCTTTTTGTCATTCATTAACGCATGTACTGTTCACCTGAGAATATTTTTACTGCTAATTTAATCTGTTTTACTTATTTATTTTTGTTATATTACTCCATACTATACTGTTCATAGGTAGGTGGTAGCGTTGTTGCCTCACAGCAAGAGGTTCTCCCGTTCGATTCTCGGCTGGAGTGCGGGGAGTGCCTTCTGTGTGGAGTCTGCATGTCCTCCCCGCGGTCGAGTGGCATTCCGAAAGACATGCGTGAATGGACGTGCCTTCATTGAAGGTTGGGCATCGAGCTGGCAACTCGGCACCGTAAAAAACTACTGCCAATAATTAGTGGACTGGAGTTCTGCTGTGGCGACCCCTAACCGGGAAAAGACGAAAGACAAACAACTGTTCATAGGTAGGTACTAGGCTATCGGCCCAAGGGCCTAAGTAAGCCTAGCCAACGATTTTCCCTGGCTTACACCACCCAAGAAAGTTATTTTCATGTGCCCCTGTCGAACAGAGCCACCAAAGTGATCCCCGGGGTGTATTTCCTATTTCCCATCCACTTATCAAGATTTTTCTTGAAGAGTGCTAATGAGGAACTTTGCTAGACATATACGTTCATAGGTAGGTACTAGCCTATCGGTTTTGTAATTTACTGTTCAGGACTTACAAAATTAAGTACTGAAATAAATAAGAACATTAACATGAACTGGAACTTGGCCATCCCTACAGATTAATTAGCAGTGCTACTAAAGAGGCTAGGATTCAGAAAGAATTACTGAAAGTTGGACTCCTTAACAAAAGCAGCTTCCCACATGTGGTAAGCCTATCCAATTCTTAGATTACACTACCTCCAGTTTCCTACTAGCAGATACCTCAGTGCAGGGGTGGAGGGGTCACTGCTGGTTTAGGCATACATTAATTAGCCAAGTGGTCTTCACAGCAAATACCTGCAACTCCTGATTTACACTGCATGTGATTCAGAGAATCACATGGTTGCATAGTTTTCCACTGTTGGAGAAAAAAGTGAACACTGTCAAAAGACTGCTTTCATCCATTCACTTCTATAGATGCAGGCGAGTTCAGTGAAAATGTGAGTGTGTGTGTGTGTGTGTGTGTGTGTGTGTGTGTGTGTGTGTGTGTGTGTGTGTGTGTGTTTTTCTCTGTAGGGACATGAAGTGGGATGAGTGCATATATGGTTGAATATGAGAGCATTTCCATGACTGCAGTCGACTTGGCAGGGTGTGTCACTTGCTTGCTGTTAAGTGTGTGTGTGTGTAAGGGGTGCCTTTTCCAACATGATGCATGGGCCACCAGGGAAACAATTTCGGCCATTAGGTATGGCAGCAATAGTGTTAAAACCAGGGCAATTCAGAGATACGCTAATGAGACTATAATGATGTCATGGTCATTGCAGTCATAGCTCACATTTTCTTACCATCGCATAAATTGGCCTTCCTGTTTTAGGCAATTTATGAGAGCAGCGAGGACCATTTTGAATCCCATGGTGAGTACCTAGAGACAGCTATCAAGAACTACTCACTCAGACAACAAAACACATGTAGGCCCTTCTAAAGGACGTCAAACCACTACAGTCACCACACCTTGGCAATTATTCAGACCAATGAAGAAAGCTCAAACGGCAACACATTTTGTACCAAAAGTGATGCACCTGCACAGCAAAACTGGGAACCATCTGTGTGGACTTCAAACAGTGATGTATCAAAAACCATCCAGCATATCCACCAATACCATCAAGACAACCATAGGCAGGAGAGACATAAGACTCTGTTTCGACATCCAGAAACAAACATACCAGCATGCTGTGTGAACTTGTTGAAATTCAGCACAAGATGGAAACTGATACTTCAAGTACTACAAAGAGTCAGGAGTAAAATCCCAAAAATGCTTTGAGTGAAGGATAGCCTTTACTGAGCTTTTTGAGATAAATATCTAAGACTGCCTAAACAGGTCCTCTGAGTTTACTCAAGACTATTTAATTTTTCAGTGGGGGGGGGGTCTAGGGAAAGAAATGCAGTTAGGATTTGCCATGTCCTGGAACTCTTCTAGAAACCACTGGTGTTTTATGATGACTCTTCAAGTTGAGGCAAGCTCTGGCAGCTCTCCCACATGAATAACCCTAGACCAGAATGAGAACTATTGCAAAGCTGCTGGTGGCATAGTCTTTTTTGCAAAACTGGATGACACCACCGGAGAATGAACACATGACTCTTACGAGACTTCCTTGAATAAGAAAGGGGCTTTTTCTTTGTTTGTGGTTGGTTAGATCTGGAAGAGGAAGACAGGAAAAAGCGATCATAAAGGCCCTTCACCATGGTAAAGGCCTTACTTCTCCTTAAGAAGTAGTTCAGAAGCTCTTGAGACGTCTCCTAGGACAGTACTTCCTCCTTCAACTGGACACCTAGGTTTTCCTGTCTGTGTTTTAAGAGAAGGAAAAACATTCATCATGTCATCCTCTATGGGCTTATAACCTGGCATACAGCCACCGCATCAGTACAATTAAAATTACAGTTGGTTACATTTCCACTTCATTCCATACTCATAAATTTTGCTTCCTGCAGCCTCTTTACCCTTTTTTGCAATCACCAGTCACTACTTGTTTCTAAGAACCAGATATGCAGCATTCTATGCCAGTACAAGTCAGGATCAGGATCAGAAGTGTATTACTGTCTAAAATGATCTGGCAGGCACAGGATCTGGGAGTGCTTAAGTAGTCAGCTCATGATATCATGTTATGCTCCAGCACAGAACACAGATGTGCCTTACAGATGGGATATTTGAGAAAAATTAGTTTAACTCTTCCTTAGGACCCATCAAAAAGTGTTCTTTAGGTTACATTTCCAAAATTCTAATTCAGTGCTGCATTTTAATTTTTAAATTGTATTGTTATGTGGATTGGTTACTGTCTTTCACCAACACTCCATAAAAAGAGACTGCAACATTTATGGGTGGGTTTCAGAACAGTATTTTTCTTTTAAAGTCTACCCCAAAAATACTGCAAGTTTAAAATAATGGATGAGCATCAGTCCATACTTGAAATGTTTGATGTTATGCACTACAGACTATTTCACACGATATAGTCACACACATTTAGATATAAAAGTGATGATGAAGCTTTAGCACATGCAAGGACAATATTGGTACTAGATGAAAATAAATATCATACATGTACTGATTATAGCTTTTATCCTTCTGGCACTATGGATTCCTTCCGTAGTTCAGTACAGTTCTTGAAATCTTTAGCGCTTAAAGGATACAGGAGCTTCCTGTTAGTGGATGTCAACTTTACATGCTGTGCTGGGAAGGCACAAATACACCTAGGAAGCAACAAGCTCAAATAAACTAATCAAGCAAACCTAAAAGATAAATAAACATGCAAGAACATAATATAATATGCTTCAATGGGTAGAAAGGCACAGTGGGAAAGCAAGACAGTAAACACCACATATTGCTGGCAGTTCCACAGCTAGTACAATTGTGCAAAACCTTACCACAACAGTAGATGTCCTTCACTTCACCGCTGCAGTATTCTTCACAGTATGGAACTCCTAGCAAAGAATGTCCAATGTCCAGCCAATATACTAAAGCCTTTAGATCTTGTATGAGCCGTATATCACATGTATGCTCCCCATACAAGGCATAGGGCATAGGGCATAAAAGTGACATACGGACGCAGTTACCCAGAACTGAAGTGCCCCAGTAGAGAAATAATCTCCATAGGGCAAACGATGTTATGCACACCCAGGAGGAGAAAATGTAGATAGAAAAAGGAGACCCTCATCCAGTGGGGGGGGGGACTAAACAAAACTCAAAAGAAAAAATGATGCTGAAGGAAGGGAGGGCGAGATTACTGCAACAGTGAAGAGGACAACTACTGTTATGTAAGATTTTATGCACCTATACTAGGTCCTTCTATATTATGGCTGCAGTATTTTTCACAGTATGGAGAGTGCAAAGGTTCAAAAACAAGGACTGAGACGTGGAAGGCTGGGAAGGGCCTTCAACAAACCCATGCAAAATGGTTCTCACAAAACCTACTTTGGCCCTAGAAACCATATCCAGTTTATAATGCTTAGTAAAGGTATGCATTGAAGACCAAGTAGCAACTTCGAGAATGGAATTGGTGTCCAACCCCTTGAAGAAAGCACCAGAAGAGGCAACAACCCTAGTGGAGTGAGCTCTAACAGAAGCAGACACTTACCATGAAAGGAATAACAGAAGGAAATGGCCTTAGAAATGATAATACAACTAATGAAGTTACTTCTCGTAGCACATTATTAGGGGTGATAGTGGATGATAAGCTGACATTCGACCTGCATATACAAAATTGCAGAAGAAAAAAATAATCAAAAACTAGGGATGCTTTACAGAGCCAAAAACTTTCTCACGGACACAACTAAAACTACACTTATCACTACTTATCTACTCCCCGCACTTCTTTATGGTACTCCCATCCTTACTAACCTCCAGGCTTCACAAAAATCAAAACTTGAAAAATGGTATAACAAAGTTACTAAATTTCCAGCAAATACCCCTTTCAGAACCCACCACTATATAGCACTAAAAAGCCTAAATTGGTTAGAACTGCCTCATCAACTAACATATACACAGCTTCTTACCACCCATATAATTATCCAGCATCCATCTGCCTGTCCAGCACAAAAAAAACAAACATTCTATACAATTATGTTCTTAGTTGGTCACTGAGGTTCAGTAACCAAAAACTCCTGCCTACAAACCTATCAAATCTACTGGGCAATGTCTGTACTCATACAAGGTTGCCAAGTCCTGGAACTCCTTACCTGTATCCATCATGTTTATATATTCCCTCCCATCTTTCAAAACCACTCTGAAAGACTTCCTAGCTAAAACTAGGCTAAACTACATCCCTAAATGTGAACAAGCACATTTGTATTCCTTATACCACCTTACTCTCCCTTCATTTACTTCCTTACTTCTATCAAATTCTCTTCCCTGACTTTCTCTAAATATATCATAATTCTGGTTTTCCCTCACTTCATATTGCAATTCCTGTTTGTATTAGACTAACTTACCTTTAATTTCTCTACAAACTGTCCTAAATTTCTATACATATTAAATGATTTTCATATAACGTTTACTGATTCTTAACCAATGTTATCATCATCATCAGCCTCCCTTTTTCCCATTTGGGTCGGGGAATCGTGTTAACTGTCACCATCTCTCTCGATTCAGTGCCACACTCCTGCCTTCTTCAACACTCATGCCTGAATGTCACAGATCTTTCACACAATCCATCCCACCTCTTTTCTGGATGTCCTCGCTTCCTCTTACCTTCTTCCTGTCTGTCCCAAATCTTCCTCACCAGACTGTCTTCTGCTTTTCTACACGTGCCTAAACCACCGTAATCTGTTCTCTTTGATCTTTTCTGCAATTGGAGCTACTTTGGCTTCTGCCCTTATGTCTGCATTTCTTCTTCTGTCCCATAGTGTGCATCCTTATCCCCTTTCTCAGGCACTTAATTTCCATCACCTCTAGCTTCTTTAAGTGTGCTGCCTTTACTGCCCAGGTTTCTGTACCATACAGTAGTACTGGTCGCACCACTGTCTTGTACACCTTACATTTCAGCTTCTTGTAGTCCATCACCAGTATGAACAGCAGTGGGCTCAGAGCTGAACCCTGATGTACATCCACACCCACTGGGAACCCCTCTGTGAGGCTGAATACTGTCCGCACTTGAGTCATTAGGTCCTTGTACATAGCCTGCACTAATTCTACCAATGTTTGTGGGACTTCAAACTACCATATTATCTGTAATTTGTTTTAATTATTTAAACAGCAAATGTTTTTGTTTTACTTTTGAAGATTATTATAAAATTTTCAGAACAATAATTTTACAATTTGGAGCTTTTCTCCCTGGGCCTCCACTGAAAATGGGCTTTAACCCAGTTGGACTTTCCCGGTAATCAAATGTCAATTAATCAAATCAATCCAGAAGGACATGGTTTGCTTAGAAACAGCCAAACCCAATGTCCTGGGATAACAGGAAACAAAAAGCTGGCCAGACTTATGAGTGGCCTTACTTTTATCCAAATATCTGAGCTGTCTGCGCAAATCCAAGGTATGCAGGACCATCTCACTAGCAGACCAAGGAGAAAGAAGAAAGGAATGGTGTGTTGTATTGTAATCTCATAAGACCCTTGATTGAAGAACTGTGATTGACATCAGGGAGTGTTATAACTGTATGGGTTCATACCAACTTCTGTTGGTAATGCAGCAGAGTATCTTACAAGTGTCCGTCATCTAAACTGCTGGCCATAATCTCTCTGGACATTGTCTACAGTGTGAAGACATGTTATATGCAAGCAAACAGTTCACAGAATTTATGTATATGATCCACTCTAACCAAATATAGTTTGCCTGAATATAACAGTTATTGCTCAAGCCAATGCCTCATCAGACTCTGATCCCAATGGATACTCTGACCTCGGGTCATTAGCATTACAGCTACTTTAGCCACTCCCCTAGCTACATCACTAATGCCTCTTGCTGCTATACACAGCATAGCACAGAAACATTACTCATGAGTAATTAACCTAAATAAAGCTTACTTTCGAATATTAAAGCAATCTAGTGAGCCTGCCTTGATTTCCATCCATATTACCAATATTTGGATGATCATGCATTTGCACCAAAAGTATTACTTAGCCAAACTCTGTGATCCTCATTACCATAATATTTTTAGGCGACATAACTTCCCAACCTATAACGACGTCTCCCATAGCTTCAGTTCCTTTCAGTATCGTCTCTGCTTCTCTTCTTCTCTCCTTTCCTTCTCTTCTTTACAAAGGTTATCTCACTTCTGACCCTTCGAGCCTACAGACAGATTCCTACTCTCTTCAATTATTTTCTGTACTTTTCTACCCCCCATTTACTCCTCGCTGTTCAGATGTTTATATACTAGTTCACTATCATCTATTTTTTCACAATCTATACCATCTCTTGCATACAATCCTTCTGTCGTAGCAGTCACATCTTCTCCTTTCCTTTCCTGCTTTTCGGTACCTCTACTCCCGCATGGTATTTTCTCCAGTTCTTAAGCATCCTAAAAGCCATATGATTAATACTAGCACATGCCATCTGTACCATTGCCTATACAGATCTCTTCCATTTTATAGAATTCTTAAACCTTTCTTCTAAGGTGTACATCTATCTTCAAAAATAGTGATTTTTGCAAAGACTTAATTTTCTTCTACAAGTTGTGTAATATATTTAGACATACATATCCTTCTTAACTACTTATTCTGCTTAGCAATCCAGTGTTATGATTATATTTAGGCTACTGACTATTTACATTTATGCATTTATATACTGATGCTTTTCTCCCAGGCCTCTGATGATCATGGGCTATGCCCACTCATACTACTGCAGTCAACACAATGCAAACATAAATAAATAAGTAAATATGTACACACATACAGTGACATATTAAGTATTTAATCAAATCAATTTTTAATGTAAATGTCCTTTAGCTCAACCTTTATCCCCATCAAAACTCTAAATCCCTAAACACTACACTGGTGTAAGGAAAAGTACCTTTCACAGACATCACCTTCCTTGTAAAAAGGTGGTAGAGTCTGTGTTTGGGCTCTGGCAAGGCGCACATTGCCTTTGGTCTGACCTGCCTTGTATGTCCTATGATTCAGTAAAGAGACCATTCCTCTCACTACTTAGCTAATACCAGTCTCCTCTCAGAAATGTCTGATCATGTCAAGGAGTCAGGGTTTGAGTTAGTTAGTGATTTACTTAACTTTTGTTTATTTACTTAATTTGTTGACTGGCATACAGCACTGATCCCTGTGGACCAATTTTATTCTCAGTTCCTGAATTAGAAATGAATATAACATTGACTTCAATTTGTTACTCTGAAAACTGATATAAAACTAAGCAAATTAGAATAATGTATAATAGGTAAATAACAGTAAGAAAATACACTGAACTCGTGATTATGTGTCTCTCTTAGGTAGCATATCTACAATCACATATTTTCATTCGTAATCACACTTTTATTTACAATGTGGATGAGATAACATCTACAGAGGGCAGTAATAGCTTTGTTTAGTTATGATATGGGATAGTGGGGGTATAAAAGTTAAAAAAAAAAAAAGAGGAAAGATATAAAGGAAACTAGGACTATATTAATGATGGATGACAGGCATTTAGGGGATGAAAAAAAAAAAGTTCCAGAAGGGATGATCATAGTACAAGACTGAATGAGAGTGACCAAATTTGTGATCTAATCACATTACATGACCTGACCTATTAACTATCACCAAATCTCGATTTAAACCAGGCAGTCTTTCTCTACAGCACCTTTTCACACGTTCCAAATACTTCCTTGATGCTAAGTGAGGTTTCAAAAAGGAATGTGGAGCTCTTTTACGTTACAAATCTCATCCTGATATCAAACTAGCAGCCCAAGCAATGCCAAACTCAGACTCTCTACCTAAAGACCAAACTTTCTTAAATGAAAAACAATTCCCTTTATACAGCAATTGCTTACCTGTCTCCCTCACTATCCCAGATAAATTCAAACTTCAACCACAAAACATAACATCTGCCACAAAAAAAGTAACAAAGGTTTTGCAATACTCAGAGGACATCAATATTAATCTTCTTAGTCCTATTCAAATCACCATATCAGAATTCCTAATTGATAAGAAATCTAATACAACTACTAGAGCAACGCACTTGCCCCAACCCAAAATCCTCTACCTACTACCTACTTGACCCAATTACGACTAAACCCTCTTTCATTTCAAATATTTCACTTCACCTTCCTTCATTAAGTGATAAGTGATAACTGTTCCATTAACCTCTACATTCTATATCCAATCTAACCCCCACCTTGACTCATTACATTCAGATCCAAATCCTAGACTACCACCACCAACCTAAAAATCCATTCTCTCTAATAATGACTCGACTCCAGTCCTCAGTTTCATGGATCCTAAACATGCTTCAGAGTTTCTCAAACCTGGAAGTAAAAATCCAAGACTCCTGCTTCCCCCTCATCTCAAGGCTCTGCAAACCTAAACCTAAACAATGACTAATTATGAACTCAAAGCTCTTCTAAAACTCAGAAATGAAACCAGACACTCCTGGAATCAAACCCAAGAACTAGAAATAGGGACCACTTCAAAAACGTTTGCAACCTAGCTAATCAAGCCAAAGACACAAAAGCCATGTCATTAACTCCTTAAAATACAGCTCCAAAATTTCATTAAAGTCGTCAGTTATCTTACAGGACATAAGCTAGCTAGACTCCTCTGCATATCCCTGAAATATTAGCCTCTAACCTCTCTGCAGGTGATATCCACAAATGTTATCTCCTCACCTTAAACTCACTAATCCCCCTCTACTGCTGACTGCACTGCCCCCCTATTTTACTTAAAAAAAATTCCATCTAAAGACATCTCCAACTTAAAGCAAATCTAGCGCAGTGAATCCTTGATACAGACAATCTCTTTCCTTGGTTCATTTACCACTGCCAAGATTACATATTGAAACCTCTATAACATGCTTTTGAGCCATGTAAACACTCAAGCCAAATGTAAATGTTCTCTGTCTGGTCAAATAACCTAGTTTTGAGTGCTGATTTGCATTGCACCCCCACTCTAACTTTTCTTTGAAATTCCACATTTCCTTAAGGCTTTGCTATCCAACATATGCCAGTTAGTTATATACTGAACAGTTTGTTTATATACTGTGTCTTGTAATTGTAATTTTCTTTTTGTTTTATGTACCCCAGTCTGAGACTGGAATTTGCCATTTGTGATCAGTGTTCTACCCAGTTAACAAATTCAAATAAATAATTAAACAAGCATAACCGTTAATACAGTCTTTCAAGAGTAGCTCACAGAATTAATTGCTGGGCTACAGCCCCTGCAAAAGAAAACCGTTTAACATTTCTGTGTGTTTTTGATAAAAAAACAGTCAACTTTTTAGTGCTAGGTTTTGACACGTATGAAATTATGACTTCTGCTTAAAAAAAAGTCAGCTTACTTGGCTGGACTGTTTTATAATCATCCCATTATTTAGACATGAACCCCAACAGACAATTAGGCAGACTATGTGTTTGTATGCGTGTGTCTGCAAACGTGTTTAGGGTGGTTGCAAAGGGGATGCTGATGTGTCTTATAGCAGAAAGTCAAATGACATTATTGTGGCTATTATATATTTAGTCATAGGATCATATATGATCACAGACATCCAAGGTCTACATAATAATAGTGGTTGTAACTGGGTGTTGAGTGTGTGTGTGTGTGTGTGTGTGTGTGTGTGTGTGTGTGTGTGTGTGCACATGTGTGTTGCACAGTGTGAATCTGACAAAACTGAAATACATCACTGTGAACCATACTTATTTACAAAAACAGACGACATCCGAGCTATGCACAGTCAATAAAAATGGCTGTAATTGTTGGACAAGTGCATGGGTAGGTATGGGTGTTTTAATGGATTGCACTGTGCGTCTCACAGAAACAAGCTAAAATATATAGAGTCCACTACTTATTCATCATTTCCTTCACTAGTTAGCTAATCCTGTATCGGAGGTGTACACTGACAATAAAATGGCAGGACCTGGTTAGCATATCAGTGGCTGTGCATTAGATAGTGTTACAGTGGGTTGAACCATAAATGTCTAGCAGCAATGAGTTGAAATAAAGTACTGCGGTCATTTATTTATTCATACATTCAGAAATCTGAACTTTACTAGTGAAAGTGGCTATAACTGTTTCGCAAATATATTGGTGTATATATATTGGGCGTTGTATGTGTGTGAATATATCATGGCTTCTAATGATTGACATGTTATGCCACCTCTTCATAGTTAAAGTAGGTGTATCCTATCAGGATGTGCAGATTTGACTTGTGACCCACTTTGTGTTTACAAGGCTGAAACTATCCTCAGTGATGGGTCCACTTATTTGAACCTTGCTTGTTTTGAGGCATTTGGCTTCAGGGTTTTACAATGGGACCTTTTCAACCACCACATGTGTCTGAAATAAACTTTCTCAAACCAGCTCTGGCATGCATTCTGAAGAGGAAGATTACTGCAAATGCTAAATAGTCTTCCAGCAGTAATGTGCGACAGGCTGCTTGGGTAAAATTGCAACCATGCTCAAAGCTGACCCTTTCCTAATACAGACCCACCAATTTTGGTCACTTCCTGCAACTTCCCTTGCTTTGACATAACCAGCCACCACTACAGATCTTTATTTTTCACCTCCCTGCTCCTAAACAGGAGCTGCCATTAGCTCCTCTACTCATTCATAGTGTTTGTTGGACCCGTTTTAGCTTCCCCCATGCTTAACCTGACTCACATCCACAGCCATTGAGAAGGAGATAGAGGATGCTGGTTAAATGTCATACTGTGACAGGGGCACACACTGTGGCGCCTTACCCAGCAAAACTCCATGGCAGCCTTGCAAGTTTTGCAATCTCTGCCTTCAGGAAGTACATGCTTGCTTCTACATAGGTGCAACCTCCTGATCAAGCAGCATATTACTTGCAGCATGGAGCATACCAGGTTCTTACCGCTGCAACTGCAGTGAACCTAATCTGCCTTCTTGCCCACACAATGGGTGGGACAATGTTAGCCACTTCACTGATATTTTCTCTTATCCAGTGCCTCCAGCTTCAGTGCTGCTAGTCAAACATGGGCGGTTTGGGATCTAGTAAGGGCTTTATCCATTTGTGCCACATGGCAGGATACAGTTCTTTAAATTTCAGAAACTTTTTTTTTTTAGTTTAGTAATAAGAAGATTTTTCAGAGTTTGTTAATTGGGTTGCTTGATTGTACTGAAAGCATCTGCAATAAGCTGAAATGAAGACATGGTCGTACACGGAAGATAAAAATCTGAGGTATAAGCAAACCTTTCTAACTGTGGAAGGCAGTTGTTCACAGGTTCATAGGCTGGTACTAAGCTAAGCTCAAGCCATAACAATTCCCTATCAAGCACACCACTATTTTTTTTATTTCCCCCTGTATTTTCCACTCGATTGGCGGCTCTGATTCCCATGAATTTCCAGGGATTAGTGTGAATTTCAGGTTCCTTTTGAAGGTTCCTTCAAGGTTCTCTGCTTGAGAGGCCAAGGCAGTCTGTTTGCTTGACATGTTGTCCCAGTCTGTTCCAGTCTCTGGGTCAGGGACCTTCGAACCAGCATGTCATGACAAGGTTTTGATTTAGGTGATGATAAGGTTTAGATCATTCTGAGAGGGCTCTGAGGGATTTGGATTCCAGCTCTGGGTTTCCACCAGCTCTGGGTTTGAGCAGCCGTATGAGCAGAGATCGCTCTGAGTGAGACAGATATGCTATAGAGTTTAGCCTGAGTAAGGTGGTGGAGGATATATTCTATCCTTAGGCCTGTTGTATTTTTCTGCGGCCTTTCAGTTGTTGTTGATGTCTTTGAGAGGTACATACCAAATGGGGTATTGTATTATCTATAATCTAATGAGGGGAGGATGAGTAGTGACATGACAGCTTTTTCTTCTGGAAAAAAAGCTCTTAGTGATGAGGTGCCACATAGAAGGATTTCCTTGTTGTGGTTATTGAAGTATTGAAGGTGAGACCACTGCCCACCTGTGTCCCTAAGTCTCTTATCACACTTTCGGTGTTTAGTGTACTGCCACCTATGTCATAATTCATGGGTACATGTTTTTTCCCAAAGGGGATAACAATACATTTCTTGCCATTAAGCTTGAGCCCATTGCTCTGGCACTAAGCATCTGTTTCTGTAAGGCCCTTTTGTAGAGTATCCACATCATTTGGGGATTCAATAATGGCTCCCAGTTTGCAGTCATCTGCAAACTTTGTTAGCCAGAGAACCTTAGTGTTGGCATATACTTCAGAGAAGTAGATGCCAAACAAGAGTGGTCCCAGGACTGAACCCTGAGGTACTCCACTTGTCGCTTGTCTGGATCTGGATTTGGAATCAGCTACTTTTACAGTGTGGGTTCTGTCAGTAAGCCAGTTGGCAACCCATCAAGTGATGTAGGGATTAATGCCCCGCTTAGTAAGTTTATCTATGATTCCAGAGTGGGGGATGCTGTCAAAGGCCTTGGCTAGGTCTAGATAGGCTGTGTGGACTGCCTTACCCTCATCCACAGCTCTGGAGACTGATTCGAAGAAGTCAATCAGGTTCAGGAGACAAGATCGGCCATTCACGAACCCAAACTGGGTGGGGTCTAGTGTTTGAAGGTTGCCAATATCTTTGTTTATAAGTTCTATGATAAGATGTTCCATGGCCTTGCAGATCAGGCTCATCAGACTGATGGGGCGGCAGTTCCTGGGATCCAAGGTGGATCCCCCCCTTGTGGAGTGGGATAACTGTAGCTGTGCGCCACTCAGTGGGCATGAAGCCTGAGGTGAGGGTATGATTAAACATGACACTTTTTCATTTTGTAGCTCATATAGTACACAGCCCGGGATGTCATCTGGTCCCATGGATGCTGTATTCTTAGCTTTGGAGAGTGCATTTTTTTACCTGTGTGGCCATTATTACCGGAATTTGGCAATCCTCCGGTATTGAGATGGGCTGTTTAGGGGGTGAGAGGGGTTACCTGAGTTTGTAGGAAAGAACTGAAAAGCTATGGTTCATTACAGTGGAGTTGGTTGTTGGGTTTATGTAGAAATGGTGCAATTTGAAGGAATGGATCTCCGGTTGCACTGGGAAGGTAAGATTTGCCAGAAATAGAAAGCGATCTAGCTTTAGCAATTTATAGAAAAAAAGCCTAGAAGTACATCAGGCCACTGCAGGATCTGAAAGCCTTTTTTGCTTTTGACAAAATGGAGTAGTGGTCTTTGCTCAGGGGGTAGATCAGGTTAAGAATCAGCAGATACTACAGGATGCAATTTACTGGAAGGTGCAGTGTTTCTTGGGAGGCTGCTTGCTAACACGGGGAAGCTGCACTCAAGCTTTACAACAGTGTCCTATTATTAACAGCTGCTTTTTCTTCTGAAGTAAAGTAGTGGGATATTTTAACTTAGAAGTATACATGTTTTTATTTTTGGGGGGGGAGGGTGATTTGCTTGTTCTATGTGGCAATGGAAGTCAGACTTTTGATCTAGTCAAAATCCAATGTATCTGAAGATGCTTGTGGTTTATGAAAGATTTAAATGCTTGTCTAATGTTTGCCAGTTACCTCGTAAAGCAGCAGGTTTGGGTTGTGTCCCAGATATTATGGTCTTGGTTTTGTTTAAGCTCAGGTGACTTATTTTTCCTTTCCCATAGCAGGGAGGCCACAGAATTGAGATTTTGTTCAAATTGTGCTTCTGATAAGGAAAGAATTAAAAGTTTTTGCTATTACAGCTTTAATATTGGCAAAAGATATTGATCCCAAGCGGATTTCCAAAATCCTTATAAAAACCTGTACCTTGCCTTAGTCTTCCACTTGCCTCTTGCTCCTTTTTCTTACTTAACTCACTCCATAGCACCCTCTCTCCTTTGGTCACACAGCACAACCATTTTGAAAATGGGCTTGGCTAGTCACAAAATAAACTAAACCAAACAACTGCCTCTTTAATCTTGATCATCTGGTCCCCTATATACCCACAAAAAGACCCAGATGAAGTCCTCAACTTGTTACATAATACTTTATTCCAATTCAGGACCTCAATTCCCAGTAAAAATTAATGCAGAGACAACTGCCGCCTTGTCTAATTAAGGAATTAAGTATCAAATAGATATTCCCTGTGGTATAAAAGGAAATCCTTTACCGTGCCTCCATACTCAATATCAAACAGACAAGAAATGTATACCAATACCAGATTAACCAAATCCTTCACCCTGTTGGCCAAATCCAATTAAAAAAGCAGGTCAATGTGCTATACTCAGACACTCAAAATCTTAAAAGGCTGAAATAAAAGAAGTTGCTAGGTTACACACTTTCACAACAAAATTGCCCACTCAATATAAAACTGAAAGTGAAAAGCCACTTTTTCCCTTGAATTCAGTAATCCTTTTTAGCAAACTGAAGATCCCTCCATACATCCCTTCTTTCCCGCTTTTATCCAGTCTACCCTAGAATCTCTCCAAATCCTTACTTAAACAAATCTTTCTCATTAAATTTGTCCCAAGTCTTCTGTCAATAACCTTCTCTTTAAAACAAAAAAAATCTGCGATAACACGTCTTCCTAAATTTTCTGTGTCCACTCTTCCTTAAAAAAAAAATCTTCATACAATATCTAACTAGCATCATTTCACAAAACTGAAATTTGGCAGTAATTCCTCTTCCTAAAATTACTAATCCTTCTCATCTAAAACACCTTCAAACTACAGATGAGCTTTTTTTTTCTACTAGCCCTGATGTTTAAAAAAAAAAACTTGTACACAAACAGAATCCAACTCGCACTGAAGAAAACAAATGCCGGTTTGCTCATTAAGATGGACTTGGACTTGGAACTTACCACCGCATCCTTCTATATTCAAAAGATACACTACCTCATTTGAATTCTACCTTTCCCTTGCCATCCTTACTTAAATTGCTGTATTTAAACTTCTGTTCTCTACTTGCAAATAAGCATACCCAGCTATCAGTAACCATTTTATTCTACACAGACTGGTTCCCCAAATCTCCTTATTCCACTTTTTATACTTAAAACCTCATTCACTAAAATGTGTGCAACCACCGGAAACGCCCTTCAGACACCCCAAATCCACCCATTCATCTATCTTTACAAAACTCCTGATTTACTACTTAGAATACATTGCACAATGCAAACACTTCAGAAACCTACACAAATTCCTTATTGACTTCTTTGCCATTTTGTTCCACTTTCTCTTTTAGCTCCAGCATTTATTTTTCTGCAACATTCTACCTTTTCTGGAATAAACCTTTATTTATTTATATACATTTGTATGTATGTATTTGTTGACCTGGGTAGAGCAATAACCTCAATGGACCATTTTCAGACTCGCCTCAGGGTTTACAACCAATAATTCACAGTCTGAGCCAAACATTACAGAGTTGCCGTTCCAAGTAAAAGTGGTTTTATGCTTTGAATTTACTATTTAACTGAATTGGCATTTGATTTCTTTTTTACGCACTGATGAAGGGTTGATCCCGAAAGCTTTGTGATTTTTTTCCTGTTTGGAATAAATGCTGCATTTTACCTCAAAGTTTCCAGGCTTTGGATTTTTTCATTACCCACTTTACCCCATTTTATCTGTTAAAACAGCAATTCTTGCTAGTAGTTAATCTGTAGCAGTTATCAAATGAAGAACAAATGTATTAAAATATAAACATAAAATCTGCACTTGACCTATCTTACCACCGCACTGCTAAAAGGTTCATGGTTTTCCATAAGCTTTTCTTGATTATCCTTGGCATATTCAAATAACGTGTATGTCATAACTGTTCCAAGGTTTGCTTCTGCTTCTTCCAGTAGTTTAGCTATTATACTCTGTTTCACTGGCTGGGAGCTATAAAACAAAACAGGAATACGTTGTGAGTCACAGTGAAAAACACCTCACAGGATAACAAACCATATCTAAAGGTGTCACTTACTTTTGTTCTAGGCCCAGATATTATCCCACACTCCAAGTATGGGGACCTCTGCAGCCACTCATTAGTTAAAACTGAATAATCAGCAACAGCTAATAGAGGTGGCCTGCCAAATTCCATACATTCACAACTGTTTTTTTTTTTTAGTTCAAGCCTAGTTATACTGTCCAAGTTGAAGAAAGTAACATAATATGCACTCACCACGTTAACTGATTTGTTAGGCATCCTCAGTTTGTCATTTTATCTTTTTTCTCATTCCCATGCAGAAGAAAGCTTGCTTCTAGGAAGCAGAGATAATGGCACCACATTACAGATTAGGGCAGCCTGCCTAACTCCTGCATCCTTTGATTCAATCTCAAGCAATACATTACACACAACCTGAAAGACAGAAAACACACAAACACAACAAGCAAGAGTATAAGTTACACAGTTTCTTGACAAACAGGAAAATCCATCCACTGTCTGATTTAAAGACCATTATGAAACCTGTTTTAATAGGAAACATGGACTAGTTTTAAGGTACAGGTTTTCCTTGTGAAACACCAGAATGGCTCTCTTATGAATACTGACTGGAGTCTAGAGATCTGCAGCAAAAATGAAGTCTGCAAAGAACAAACTCTTCTAAAACTGAAATTCAGTGTTATGCAACAAACTATTCTGAATGAAAGCTGGGAAAACCTCTCGTTCAAGATGTTTAAGTCCCAAGGATGACATAAGACAGATCAAAGTCTTTCAGGTGTCTTCGATAAGACATGGCACTTTCAGAATGGCCACCTTAGGCAACACATAATACCTCTCCACACAGACAGCAAAGCTCACTCACTTACCAAAATAAAAGTCTGGTGTATGGAAGGCTTCCTTGCAGCCTCCATTACATATAAGACACCAGATGAGAACTCCAGCAAAATACAAGGATCTAACTGAGAAGCAATACCCGGAGACTGAGCTAGCTGTTTTTCTCCCAAAAGGGGGGGGGGATTTACTTATCTTGTACAGTTTTCTTGCATGGTATGGGTCCAACCAGCCTGAAATCAAACCATTTTGGCTACCACAGGATAACTTGTGAATTTCATTTCATTCCTACTTTGAACTTCACAATAAGAAATGAATGTTAGAAAGGTTTACAGAAATGTTCCATAACACTGTAGAAATAACAAATCTACCATCAACTCTCCCTTGCCCCATTGAAATGAAAAGAAAAAAGGGAAGGATCAGGTTCTCTTCTGTGGAAAACAGGTCACCTACAGGGTGCTTCAATTCAAAGCCAGAAGGTTTTCATTAGACAGGAGCTCCCAAATCCTCGTCTGTAGGACAGGGTTTGGGCTGTAGCTCAGGGAGTCAGCCAGCAGATTTACTTCAGGGATATAAACAGCTATAACCACCAGATATTCATCATCACTCTGCACAGAGGATTACAATGCATGTTGCCCTGTTTATACAGTATACTACAGATGGCTGTTTGACCCAAGTTGAAGTTGGTATGGTTTCTTTTCTACAGTTCTTAATAGCAATTCACACATTTTACTGCTCTACCTGTCTGATGTGGATAGCTTTGTTGAGTGGTTCACTTCCTCTACACTACAAAAGTGCATCTAGATTCCTTATCTGTTAGGAAATATCCATCTTCAGGATCGGTGACAGTTTATGTTGCAGGAAGAGACACTCACCAAGGCTGGTGGGAAAAGTCCATAATTTCACAGCCCAGCACTTGGGGGTCGAAATACCAAAATAAGATCCAAAAGTGCATGGTAAATATGTATTCATCATTCAGTGCAACACCTGCATCTTCAGACATGCAAATAAAATTGTGAAGGTTGTGACCATCCATCAGGCCAAGTAATACAGGAGGTCAAAACCTGAACTCTCTACTGTGTCCTCATCAAAGATGCCAAAGTCACAACGGTCTATTCCCTCTTGTGGACAGGAATTAACACTGAATAATGGCCACTTTTGAGTTTGTTTCAGAAGATTACCTTTAGTGGGGCGGAACTTCTGATTTTTGCTGCAACCACTAAATCGAAGGATGCCACTGTGGTGGCCTTCAAAGGGGCATCCAAAGCCATACTAGGTATGGGAACATGTGAAGGTCTGTTTCTTGCAAGGCTTCATTGTCAGGCTGCTGCTTACATTTGTTATCTACATTAGAGCACTAATCAAAAAATGACCAGCTTCTGTTAGGTACCCTATTCTTGCTGCACTTTGCTTGACCTGGCAGCTGGTGTTTTGGAAGTAATGGATCCCTCCTACTGGAAGCCTTCTACACAGCCTTATTTTTAAAAGTGGAAGGGTGTTTTGGTTGGTGAAGTATTCCACATCACCAAAGATGATAATTTCTGAAAGTGGTTGTACCTTATCCAAGACACCTGAAAGACTTTAGGCTGTACTATTCCACAGTCATGGTGCAAAACGGAGGTTGTGGGAATGAAACCCAGGAGTGCAGTGTCTGAATTAGAAGCACATTGTAAAATCTCTGCATCAAAACAGCTAGACAATATATTACTACTTCTATTCTGTATTTTATTTTACATACTGCTAAGCCAACACTTTGCTTTGTATATTATACTAATCAGCAAATCAAAGTGTAGTACATTATATTAGTATTATTATATTTCTGTACATCATTACCTTTGCTAACAGTCTATTTGCAAAGAAGAAACTAAGATGACAGCACACTGTATAAAAGTGGTGTTCACCCAAAGCAAAACAAGTGAAGCAATGATAACAATGAATCAAAAAGGCATTCATTGTATCCAGCAACATCTACCAAGTAGCCTGTGGCTGCAGAAGCATGACCTACTGGAGAATCACATCACCCTGAAACTAAACTAATGGATGTTGTCACTAAAGTCACTACAGTCCAAGACTGGAAATAAATTTCAGGTCTCCTTCTGAAATCGGGAAGAAGCAGCATTAGAACTCTGGGCCACTACCTGCAGGAATGAGGGCCTCTATGACCTCAATGATGAGCAAAGATTAGGTTTGCCACAAACCTCTGTGGAGACAGCCAGTCTCCTAAACAAAGCTTTTTCTGGAGGAGGACCTAAAACATGTATCATATGTCTCCCCTCATAATCATAGCTAAGATTTAGCAGTTCTCTGTGATGATTCTGCAAGATGTAGCAAACTCAGGAAGTTGCTACAAGTGGGTAGGAGCAAACTGAAACAGTAAAACTGCAACTGCTGGGCCAGTGGTGTTGTATTCCTCAAGGACCTGGGGGAAGCAATGTTGTCTTATGCCTTGGGGGTGTTCTTCACTGTATGATGGGGCTGAGGCTTCATAAAGAAATCCGTGTCAGGGAACAAGCAGAAGAGGTCAAGTGGCATTGTACTGATACTTCTCAAAGTCTATGCCGGATGCCTCTTCCAGGATCTGTTTGAAAAATTCTGAAAGGCCTGCACAATGAATCTCTCATAAAAGGGCATCAGTAATAGTCTATCCAAGTTCATCCTTGAAGGCAAACAGCCCATGCAAATCAAACTTATCCAATCACTTATCATAGCCTCCTGCTCTAGCCACAGCACCAGCACAGTCAAAGTTAAAGCAGTTCATTGCTTACTGAAGAAGTCATGCTACAGATCTTAACCAGGAATTCCTTGATCTCAAAGGCAAGGAAGTCGGATGGCTTTTTTGCTGTCCACTGCAAAATGAAAGATTGGAACATGGACATTTTATTTTATTTAACATTTGTTAACCGGGCTAGTCTAACTGGAGACAACTCCTTTTTCAGCAGAGGCCCGGGGAGAAAAGCTCCACAAATTGTACAGACAGTCAATACAAAACAAAATGAAGGGAACATAGTTTGATAGGATAAGTAAGTATTGTGCTCAACATAAAAAATTAAGTCCTGGTTTAGTAATACTTAAAATTATCAGATTTGGACTAAAATATGGTAGGAGGTAAGAGAAAAAAAAGAACATGATAGATAAGAAAAGAGAGAGGAAAGTGTATAAGTATGAGACTGGAATAGTAGAGAGCAGGTTTAGAGTAGGGAGGATAGAAAGGTGAGAGACTAGTAACTGAAGGAACTAAATCAAAGTGGAGAGGAAAACGCCCATTTGGCCACCCTTTCAAAACCTTTAGTCTCCTTTTCAGGCAGTAAGGTGGAAAGGTGCTCTGGATTCTGGAAATGTATGCAGAACAGAAGGAAATACACAGGAGTCTACCATAGAATGCTTACTCAGGAAGTCATCCCACTCAACTAGGGGATTACGTACAGCATCAATCTTCATGGGAATAGGGTGCAGAATATGGAGGCCTCCTAGTTGCCACAATAGTATCCTTTTCCTAAATACGCTCCACAGGGATGATACAAGGTTCCACACAGACACTGGCTAATGCATTTATGAAGCAAGGCAGCAACAAACATATGTCAATACATAGAGAGCTTCATTTAGTCTGACATTCTCCATACAGGATGTGTTATCTTGGAATGACTCCAGGAAAGGGTGGACTAACTGTTCTCTTCAGGTTCAGATACAATAGTTTTTTTCTTCAGAGTTCCTTACCCAGGAAACTGAGGAGGAAAGACTCTCCAACCCTAGCTCCAGAAAGGAAAGACAAGCTTGCTGAAATCAGAAGAGGAAAGAATGTCACAAACAGCACAGACTGAGTGAAAGGCCCTTGAATTAGTACTTGCTGGAGGTGGCATTGGGAAAGAAGAGGCTGACCTAGGTCTGGTAACAGCATCAATTAATGTTCCTTCAGGATACTCTTAAGCCAGTGACAACAGATCCCACCATACTTCAAAATGTGCAAATGAACATCTAATGTCCAAAAATGCCCTACTGGCCCCGAAAGCAGAAAAGAACCATAGACACACTCTCATTTCTGGTTGGTGGGTCCTGTTAGACTCAGTGGGGGTGAGGAGGGATATGGGAAAGATTTGATCCAAAGGTTAGTGGAAAAGACTTGATAGCCCCAAGCTTGACAATTCATCTCATGTGGACAAACTCAAGATACCAAATACTGTAGCTGAGGAGAAAAAAGGATGAAAGTAGCATTCATTATTGAAACAGCTACAGCTAGGGATTACAGTACCCTGCATAGAAAGGAGCAGAAATCATAAAATACTAAGAAAAGCAAGATGAAATAAGAGCAATTTGAAATAAAGACAGTTATACAGTTCCAACAGTAGTGGGAGCAACGGGGCTAAACAAATTCAAATAATAATGCGTGCAATTCCATATGAATTGCAGAAAGGGGTAATTCAGGGTCCATTGAGGGTGCTGAGAAGAACACTCTTGGCTAGCCTCAAATACCAAAGCAATACTAATTTCATGAACTTTAATTATGTCTCTACTTAGGAATATGGTCCATTCTTGTCCTATTAACTGAACCCCTTTTTTAGTACTTTGCTGGCATCTGCTCATTGCTTGTTCTGCTATCATTTTGTGCACATACTGTTAACATATTTAGTGTGCATTTGATAGTTTTATTAACTGAACCCCATTTCAGTACTTACTGCTGTCTTATTATTTGTAAGAAATAAAAAGACCAAAAGTTCAACTTCCACAAAACTAATAAAACACAAAGCTTGAGTCATAAGCTCTTTTTCAATGCATGAATATTCTTCACAACATGCCATCTTTTAAATAATAGACCAGCCAGTAAACAACATCAAACAATACATGTGATAATGACATCATCAGTAATTCAAAAGCATTTAAAAACAAAAAACTTAAACATTACACATCCATAATTAAAAAAAAAATTTCATAGACCATCTCTTCTAGCTTTTAAAATTAGTTTAATGCTATTAGCAGAATTTAAACCTGGTGAAACATCAGATCTAAAAAAATTGATCCATTTACATTCATTCAGTTTTTTAATTGTTAGTAGTTATTATTCAGCTTGTTAGGTTGCATTTCTGATACCCTCCCCTTTTTGATATACATACAAGTCCAAGAGTTAATTTAATACATCGTCATATCCATCTTCCCTTTTCTTTCTAAAGTTCCCTTACCCCATTCGTTATCTCCGTTTCACTTGCTCACTAGTCTAAGCTTATCACTGCAGCAGTCAGCTAATGTATAGTCTAAGCAAACTTGAATAATTAATATTCAGTTATCACCACTATAACCCTTTTAGCTAGTACTTCACTCTAACCATCAGTTATGGCACCACAAACTGTTAATTCTGTTTCTTTAGCCAGCCTGATCTCCCTAGACATACTGAAGCACAGTAGCAACTGCCTTATGTTTACTGACAATCAACTACTCCTACCAAACACAAAATACATATGTAAGACATGCCCATGTGCAAGATGTGCACTTATGTACACAAGCTAGAGGCAGATCTCACAGATCTCGTCACAAACTGGTGGCAGATCTTCCAGATCTCATCAGGAAAAAAACACATATGCAAACATAGCAGGAAAGTATCCCAAGTTTTCCAAGACATATGGAAGGGCACTTCATCCACTCTCAGCCTCATATCCACATAAACGCAATACAAGTATACCAACATCCAAACCCATTATTGCCACACTGGCACAATGTTATAGGGATGCAAATAAATATAAAGGAAACCTACAAAATAAGCAATTAATTGACTACACAAAAACATTTGACAGAGAATTGGGAAATAAAGCAAAAGGAATAGAAACAACACAAAAAAAAGAAGAAATAGACACATTTTGGAGAAATATCTATGAAGACCCTGTGGAACATAAAGATGCTGCATGGACAGAAGTAAAAGAAACAATTAAGTAATCAACTGTACAGGAAATTAAATGGGATGAAGTAACGGCCACAGAAACCGAAACAAAATTAAGAAAAGCTCCTAAATGGAAAAACCCAGGCCCAGCTATAGTACCTAACTTCTGGCTAAAAGTATTAATATCTTACACAAAGATTTAGTCCCGAGTAAGAAAGTACAGTTGTGTACACTTACCATAAATCTAGATGTTCGGGTGTATTCACTGCTGCAGTAATCACCTGTGGGGTTATCCCTGCTGTGCTAGCCCTGTGCTGGCCCGAATACCAGAGTCAATGTTTGTGCACCAGCTGCTGTCACTTGTAGTCTGACATCAGGTCGTCAGTACTATAAAGCAAGACAGCCAAATCCATTACCATCAGTTTTTTCTTGCCCTAATCTGTCAGAAGCACAAGGGAAAAGAGAGAAGTGGTTCTGGTGGCTAAGAGCCACCTTGGGAAGCACGTGTCCCCCTAGGGGAAGATGTGAAAAGGGGATGGAGGGAGACAGGGAAAACAAGACTGCAACAGTTAATACACTCGAACATCTACATTTATGGTAAGTGTACACAACTGCACTATGTTCTTCCTGTTTCACTGTTTCAGTAATCACCTGTGGGAGGATTCCCAAAGCCGAGGTAAAGGGTGGAAGGACAGACAAGTCCGAAGTATGGGTCAGGAGGTCCTGCAGAATTGCAGAGGAAAACCCTGTCCTAGACTTTGAAAAGAGAAGTAGGTGGTAATGCTTTGTAAAGGTATGGACAGACGTCCAGGTGGCCCTTTCCAATACGTCCCTGGTAGGTACTCCTCTGAAGAAGGCAGTGGAAGTGGGGGTTGTCCTAGTGGAGGGGTACGGACTGACCTAGGGATGGGTTTCCCATGTAGTCTGTAGCAAAAATGGATACAGTGTGAAATCTATTTGGAAATGGTTGAGGATGGGCTTCCCCTCTGCCCTGGGGCAAAGCTTACAAGAAGCTGGTCAGTTCTTTTGAATGGCTTAGTGTGGTCCAGATAGTATCGGAGTTATCTGGGCATGTCCAGTGAATGTAGAATTCTTTCCCCCTTGTTTTGAGGGTTGGGAAAGAAGGTGGGAAGGTGTATGGCCTGGTTAAGGGTCACATCAGGTACCACCTTGGGCATAAAGGAGGGATTAGTCTAAAGGGAGACTCTTGTCTGCATGGAAAATTATGAAGGGCTCGACAGCTATGAGAGCTTAAAGTTCTGAGACCCTTCTGGCTGAGGTGATAGCTAGTAGAAAGGCAGTCTTTCCAGGAGAGGTATTTCAATTCTTTTGAAGTGGCAGGATCAAAAGGAGGTAAAGTTAGTTTCTCTAACACATAATTCAGGTCGCAGGGTGGAGTAGAAGGTCTTCTGGGAGGCCTGATATTAGAAGCCCCTCTGAAGAATTGCTTAATCAAAGGATGAGAGAAGAGGGGTGGGTCTGAATTGTAATGGGCAGAGATGGCTGAGGCGTGGATTTTAATAAAGGAGAAGGAGAGGCCACTATTGAGCAACTCTGCTAAGTAATCCAGGATGAGAGGGGATGGAAGGTTGGAAGGTATTGCCCCCTTTTGATTGTTTCCAGGAGCAGAATATTTTCCATTTTCCTGCATAAAAGATTTTTTGTGCTGTCCCTTCTGGCCTCTGTGATGATGTCCAGGACCTGTTTTGCTTAACAGTGACTTTGTTTGTTTTTAGTGCATGAGCCATGCTGAAAGTTTGAGAGTCTGTAGGTCTGGGTGCAGTACATTCCCCCTCTCCTGGGACAAGAGGTCTGACCTTAGGGGAAGCAGCTTGGGGGGCTGTAAAGTCAGACTGCGTAGAAAGGGGTACCAATGCTGTCTGGGCCAATCTGGAGCAATGAGGAAGGCCTTTGGTCTCTCCTCTCTTATTTTGATCAGAACCTTGGGAAGAAGGACAGAGGAGGGTATGCGTACATAAAGAAAGGGTGCTCCTGTGGAAGGTCAAGGCATCCACCTTTCCATACCTGGAGGTTTTACTCCCTGGTACAAAACTTGTGGAGCTGGTGGTTGAGATGCGAGGCAAAGAGGTCCATCACTGGGGTCCCCCACTCCTGGGTGATTTGCAGAAATATTTCACTGTCGAACTGCCATTTGTGGGGGTCCAGTAAGTTTCTGCTTAGATGGGCTTGCCAGTGTGTTGTTGATCCCTGGTAAGTATTGGGCAATTAGGTGTAGCCCCATGGAGGTGGCTGTAAGCCACAGACTCATGGCTAACCTACACAGGGGGTAAGATTGGGTGCCCCCCTGCTTGTTGATCTACCATATTACTGTGATGTCTGTTTTTATAAGGAGGACCCCTGGCCTGAGATGGGGATGGAAGGAAGTCAGAGCATTTTGCACTGACATCATTTCTTTCAGGTTGATGTGCAAGTGAAGTTGCTGGGTGTTTCAAAGGCCTTGGGTACACCTGCCTGCTAGGTGAACGCCACAAGCTATGTCTGAGGTGTTGGTGGTGATTGTCTGGCTGGAAGAGCGGAGGATGAAGCGAAGACCCTTTCTCATGGCACAGGCCTCTGCCCGCCAGCGAAATTTATCCCTTATGCAAGGGATCAGTGGGAGGAGTGGTCTCTAGGGACAGAGAGTGCTGACACCAAAGGTTCTTTAAGTAGCAGTGAAGTTTTCTCATGTGAAGCCTGGCGAGAGGGATGAGAAGAATGCAAGATGCCATGTATCCCAGGTCTTGCAGGAACTTCCTCACAGTGAGGTGACTTCTGGAAGCCAGCTGGGTGAAGTAGAGAGGCAGGAAACTGTGCTTTTTCAGGGGATAGGAAAGCCATTAAGGTTGCTGTGTCTAGCACAGCTCCCAGGAAAACAATTTTCCTGGTGGAGTTTTGCTTTGATTTTTTTCTCGTTGATGGTGAACCCTAGGGAAGTTAGGAGTTTTTTGACAAAGAGAAAATACTGAAGCAACTTTTCTTTGCTGTTCACCTGAATGAGGTAGTCGTTCAGGTAAGGGTAAATCTGTATATTTCTCTGTCTGCAGAATGTTACAGCCAGGACCAAGCATTTGGTGAATACTCTGGGAGCAGTAGATAAGCCAAAGGGCAGTGCAGAGAACTGAAAGTGCTGACTGCCTGCTCTGAAGCACAGGAATTTTCTTCACAATTCCCTGATGGGGATGTGGAGGTAGGCATCTTTTAGGTCTAGTGTCACTAGCCAGGCATTTTGTGCGAGCATAGGCAGGAGCTGCTGCAAGATTAGCATTTTGATTCTGGAGACCACCAAGGAGGTGCTCAGTTTGAATAGATGTAGGATGAGGCGCCAAGTGCCCTCTTTTCTGGGAGCAAGGAATAGTCTGGAGTAAAAACTTTTTTCCTGTTTGATCCAGAGGGGCAGGTTCTACTGCCCCCTGGGATATTAGGGTTTTTACCTGTTTTAATGCCTCTGCCCACTGGTTTGGGGGGAGGTCTGGGAATTGGGAGTTCGCTGAAGGAGAATCTGTATCCCTGAGAAATGATTTTTAATACCCATTGGTCTCGGGTTATGGAGACCCAATGGTCATTGAAGAGGGTGAGCCTTCCTCCCAGTTTCAGATGAGTGAAAGGAGGGCGGGGGGGGATCATTGTGAGTGCTTACCACAGAAGCTTGGTTTAGAACTCCCTGCCTTAAGGGCGGAAGTGGTCCATTGTTTGCTTCTTTGCTGGCCTTGGGATAGGGCCCTGGATGTCCTGTCCCTAAGGGGCTTACTTTGGCTTTAATACAAGAGGTTTAAGGTATCGTGCAGTGGAAGGTCTAGCTTTGTTAGACTTTTTTTTGTTGTTGTTGTATTTTTTAACCAATTGGTTTTCCTGTGTGACCTTTTTACTCAGTTTGAGTTTGCTATTTGGGATACATTGTAGACACCCTAATGTTTATGGATATCAGCTGGGTATGACAACCCTGAGTTTCCAAAAGTCAAACATTCCCCTAAAAGGAAGGGAGGCTGGCGTAATGGTCACGGTGTTTACCTTACAGACATAATGTACAGGGTTTGAAACTAACATAGGGTAATTGGCTAGGCTTAAAATGGCCCACGAAGCAGTTAGCTTAGTATGAACCTATGAACCTGTCTGCTGGGTGCAGAGAAGGCTCAGTGCTTGCAGGAGAAGTTCCTGCTATATCTGAGCTGTTGAACTTGAAAGAAATCCTTTACTGTTTGCATAGATTTTGCTTTGTCTTCCATCTTTTTAAGCACCTCTTCTGCTTTTTTTCCCCAAACAGACGTTCCTTATCTAGGGGTGCATCAATAAGTTTAGACTCGACATGATCAGGGAGAGGTTGTTTCCTCAGCCATGCAGGTCTTCTAACAATAGATCCTGTCACTGCTGCCTTGCTAGAGGCTTCTAGGGCATCATATCCACACTGTAATGAGTGCTTGGCCACTTGACAAGCAGAGAGTAGCAATTCTGCCAGCTTTTTTGAGGTGGCACTGTCAGGAGAGGTAGCAATCTTCTGTTTTAATTGTTCCAAAGTGTGTTGTCGATACTTTAACATATGGAACTGACAATTGAGTGCTCAGATAGCTAAGGTTGCAGAGGTGTACACTTTCTTACCACATCTGTCAAGAGCTCTAGAGTCTTTGTCAGAAGGAAGAGGATTCTTGGCAGAAATAGTCTTAGCTCCTTTGGGCCCCTGTGTAATGACCTCAGGGTTTGCAGCAGGGTTCCTATACAGGTATCTGTGAGAATCCAGTACTCTGTAGTGCCCATCAGGTTTAGCTGGAGCAGGAGGCAGGGCATCAGGGGCTAAACTGGATTCAAGGAAAAATCCACCACTTCTAAAATAGGTGGGATGGCCAGGGGTCTGTGCTGGGGCAGGTCTAGAAACTCTCCAAGACATTTATTTGACTGTGGGTAGACCGGAGATTGAAATGTCAAACAAAACAGAGAGCCAGCACAATCCTGCATCAAAAGTAGTGTATTTTAAAAAATACACATGTACATAACAAATAATCAGTAGTGTATTTAAACAATACACATATGCCTACACATGACAATTCAGACCGGTTTCGGCTTTGCAGCCTTCCTCAGTGAACAAAAACAATAATAAATGGCATTCCCCTCCAACAATGTAATACATATATAGCACCATTAATTAACCAATAGACCCTTAATGCACCAATCAGAAGGGTTAATTAAAAATATTCATTAAGGCCAGGTGGAAAAAGGCCCCCTAACTTAGCAATCCACTTTTTTTTTCTTTTGAATTGAGTATTTCATGTAAACCTGCTTTATCTGTTGATTTATTCAGAATACAATCAATAATAGTAAATCTGAAGACCTCAGTCATGTTGACTATATTTGTATAGTGCACTAGATTGTTTGTGATTCCCAATATCACTCATATGCTCACTGATTCTTATCCTAAGGGGCCTAGATGTTTGGCCCACATACGCTTGGCATGAACAACAAGCAAAATAAATCACCCAATTGGTGCTACAATTGCCAAAAAAAGATAAATCATATACAGTCTGTGTATTCTTATTAGAAAAACTTGTAGTTTTACATACCCTTGAGCAATGTGAGCAGTGGCCACATGGACTACAACCAACCAGCCTTTCTCCTGTGATGGTTCTTTGACCAAGACTTTCTCCTGGCCTTGCCATCTTTTGCAATGGCTAAATAATGATCCCAAGGATCGACCCTTCCTAAAGGAGAATGAACAATTTTCACCAAGAATTTTTTTTTTTTGCTCAGCTAGTCCTGAGATTCCCACTGAAAATGATCCCTGAGGGAGTGCAGGGTTTCCTTGAAGGAGAGGTCCTTTGGAGGGGAGGCAGAGGGGATAGATTCCTCTGCATCTGAATCCTCAAACAGTTAAGGGCTGTTGTTCCTCCTCAAAGGCAGAAAAATCAAATTCCTCAAACTCTTGGTCTGTCATAATTTCTGGAGAAGGAACCCTTTTCCTTTTTGGAGTGGGGGCTTGAGTACCTCGGATAAGGGAGATGAGATCCTTTGCCATTTTAAGCATTTGAGCTTGGGGTGGGGGAGCAGTAGCAAGATGGTGGCTAGCAGCAGATTTCCTATGAGTGGCCTGGCTTTGAGGCGTGAGAGAATCCGTCGGTCTCTGAGAAATGCTAGTCGGAAGAAAAGACGTCATTCTTCGTCTAGAATCGGTAGTGCGAATGGCCTCCTTGGAAGCCGGTGCCTGCGCTGCGGCTCTGGACCCAACAGAGGCAGAGACAGCCAAAGGCTCGGAAGGCAAAGTGGATTTCTGCGATATACCTTACACCCAAAGGGTCTCGGCAGAGGCCTGCATAGAAAGTGAGCTGGGCATCAGGGGCTGCGAAAGCACCTCACTGAATTCCGAAGAACTGACTACTTGCTTAGCGGTAGCATCATCGGAAGGTTTAGCCTTGTGTGGTCTGTCTCTAGCTTTAAGTTTTTTCAGAATGTCATTGGATTGTTGGCTGACTGAAGCCATATCGGAATTCGAAGACAGAATACAAAAATAACGGTCTACAAAAAGAGCTCTACGGCGAATGGTACTTGCATTCAAGAGGGCACAGAAACGGCGAGGGACGTCATGGTCTGGGCCTAAACAAGTGATGCAGTAAAAATGAAAGTTTTGGTGTGTGATCTGCTTTCCACAGGCGAGACAATTTTTAACTTTTTCGGACATTGGTTAGAGCAAGAAAAAAAGGGTCCCCAATGGGGTACTTAGCTTTAGGTATTTTCTGCTGAAATTCGACTTCTGGTAGCGACCGACCGACACTCATGTGAACTGCTTCTGCTACGGGCACCACAGCAAGAAAGACTGATGTAATGGCATCGGCTGCTTTGCTTTATACTACTGACAAACTGACATCAGATTACAGGCAACAGCAGCTGGTGCACAAAAACATTGACTTTCATATTCGGGTCGGCCGAGGGCTACCACAGCAGGGATAACCCCACAGGTTATGACTGCAACAGTGAAACACGAAGAACATCTACTTATATGCGCATCCTGAACAGACACCAATCTGGTTAGCAGGAAAAATGATGCTCCTCAAGACTGAGCCTGAAAGCTATCCTAAAACTATAGACCAATAACTTGCCTTCAGACGATGTATAAACGATCCTTAGGATTCATTAATGCCTACACTAAGTGTACACTGCTCTGAGTGAACAGACAATACAAACATAACTCACACCACCAGGCTAGTTGCCCAACACAATGCATCTAAAATCCTCCAGGTGCAACCAGCACTAGGTAAGACTGCAATCCGTTGTAGCTTGCTACAGATCCCCCACCATGCCCAAAGATTCTCACTACACCTTTCTAAACATACTGGACAAATTAAGATACAACCAAACACCCTAATACTGGGTGATTTCAACTACCCTGCCATTAATTGGGAAAACTACTCGGGTACCAACACCTTTCCCAGCGATTCTTGGAATTCATAAATTCCAATGCCCTGGATCAACTAATCCATTGTCCCACCAGGGGCTCCAATATCCTAGACCTGGTCATTACCAACATGGGAGATAGATGCTCCACACTAGTGGTCACCCCCTCATTGGTTAGGTCTGACCATAAGCAAATCACCCTTGACATCCACATCCTACCCCCACCCCACAGTAAGGGCCCATCTCAATACCAAAAGATTGCCAAATTCCGGTAATGATGGCCACACAGGTACAAACCGCACTCTCCAAAGCTAAGAATACAGCATCCATGGGACCAGATGACATCCCGGGCTGTGTACTACATGAACTACAAAATGAACTCGCACCTCACCTAAGTGTCATGTTTAATCATAGCCTCACCTCAGGCTTCGTGCCCACTGAGTGGTGCACAGCTACAGTTATCACACTCCACAAGGGGGGGATCCACCTTGGATCCCAGGAACTACCATCCCATCAGTCTGATCTGCAAAGGCATGGAACGCATTATCCTGGAACTTATAAACAAAGACATTGGCAACCTTCAAACACTGGACCCCACCCAGTTTGCATTTGTGAAAGGCCGATCTTGTCTCCTGAACCTCACTGACTTCTTCGAATCAGTCTCCAGAGCTGTGAACGAGGGTAAGGCGGTCCACACAGCCTGTCTGGAACTTGCCAAGGCCTTTGACACTATCCCCCGCTCTAGAATCATAGATAAACTTACTAAGCTGGGAATAAATCCCTACGTCACTTGATGGGTTGCCAAATGGCTTACTGACAGAACCCAGACTGTAAAAGTAGCTGACTCCAAATCCAGCTCCAGACAAGTGACAAGTGGAGTACCTCAGGATTCAGTCCTGGGATCACTCTTGTTTGGCATCTACTTCTCTGAAGTACAGGCCAACACTAAGGGACTCTGGCTGACAAAGTTCGCAGATGACTGCAAACTGGGAGCCATTATTGAATCCCCAAATTATGTGGATATTCTATAAAAGGGTCTTACAGAAACAGTTGCTTGGTGCCAGAGCCATGGGCTCAAGCTTAATGCCAAGAAATGTATAGTTATCCCCTTTGGGAAAAACCACGTACCCATGAATTACCACATAGGTGGCAATACACTAAACACCGAAAGTGTGATGAGAGACTTAGGGATACAGGTGGACAGTGGTCTCACCTTCGATAACCACATTGTCACAACAATTAGGAAATCCTTCTATGTGACACACCTCATCACTAAGGGCTTTTCATCCAGAAAAAAGGAGATAATTATCCCACTGTACTCAACCCTCATTAGACCAATTATAGAGTACAATGCCCTGTTTGGTATGTACCTCACAAGACATCTGCAACAGCTGGAAAGGCTGCAGAAATACCTCACTAAAAGAATCACAAGCCTAAAGCAGATGCCCTATACCGACCATCTAAAAAAAACTCCAGCTATACTCTGTGGCATATCGTCTACTCAGAGGCGATCTGTGCTCAACATACAAGGCCATGTCAAACCCAGAGTTGTTGGACATGCTCCACTTAAAGAGCCACACGCACCAGGGATCTAAACCTTGTCATCACAATGAACAAAATATGCTGGAGGGATAGTTTCCTGACCCAGAGACCCCCCATACTCTGGAATAGACTGCCCATACATGCCAAGCAGAGTGCCTCCTTGGTGCTCTTCAAAAGGAACCTTGACGATTGGATGGGAGATAGGGAATTCACCCCGGGGATCAAGTCAGTCACCCTGATAGACAGGGTTCCAGGGAAGTAAACATTGCTGGAAGAAATATCCAGGGAATTGTTATGGCTAGGCTTGTATAGGCCCTAGGGCAGATACCTATGAACTTTGTTCCTCCTAATTTTACTTTTCCTACTGATTTTCTTGCAGACTTAAATATAGAGAGAGATTTATAAAGGTTACCGTAAAGCATAGATTACACATACACTTAGTATACTCCGAGTGCCTAGAAAGCACAAAAAATGTGGTAGGGATGATTTTGAATACAGATCATTTACATTTCGTGTAGCGTTAATGAATCTGGCCCTATATAATGTAATTGATTCAGACACAGTTTATAGTCATTTAGAAAAAAAAAAATTCAAGCTTGACAACACAAAAAAAAGAGTAATAAAAGAAAGTCATATGGAACAAAGGATCAGTTGTTGAATAAAGTCATAATGGAAAATTGTAAAAAGGGGAAGAATCCAAGTATGGCATGGATAGATTACAAAAATTATTTGACAGCATCCCACATCCGTGGATAAAGGAGTCCATACAGATGTACAAGTTACACCCTACATTGATCAATTACATTACAATGACCATGAAACAGTGAGCAAATCCATTCTGCAGCTAAACCATGATAAAAGGACAAATTATTATCCCACAGATAAAAATTCAAAGAGGGATATTCCAGGGTGACTCTGTCAATGCTTCTGTTTTGTCTTGCCCTTAACCCATTACGTTGTCTACTTAAAATATTAGGTCATGGTTACAATTCCGCTCCCAGACACCAACTAAGTGTAAAGACTGTTCATTTATGTTTTTTGAATGATTTAAAACTGTATAGTTCATCAGTTGAGGAACTGAAAGCACAACTGGAAGTCATCAAAACTTTCTCATGTGATACAAGAATGTCATTTGGCTATGATAAATGTGCAAAAAAGTACAGTTGTGTACACTTACCATAAATGTAGATGTTAGAGTGTATTCACTGTTGCAGTCATTACATTTGGGTTATCCTGCTGGCAGGTTGCCCTCAGTCGGCCTGAATTCCAAAGTCTTGGGTCCTGCGTCGGCCGCTGTCGCCTCTTCCCTGACGTCAGGTCATCAGGGGTATAAAACATGCAGCCAAAGCCATTTTCTTCAGTTTTTCTTGCCCCAGATGTCAGGTGCCCCCAAAAGGGTAGGCTAAAAATATGTAAATAAAACATACATGCACCAAAATAAGCTTTACCTTCATCTATAAGCAAATACACCACCTAGGTTGTATAGATTAGAGAAGTAGAGAGAAGTTCCAGCAAAAATAAGGGGGATGACGGGTGGGTAACCTGGACTGCAACAGTGAATACACTCGAACATCTACATTTATGGTAAGTGTACACAACTGTACTATGTTCTTCGAGTTTCACTGTTGCAGTCATTACATTTGGGTTGAGTCCAAACAGCATTAGTAGCGGCTATGAGGCCCTGCAGTACTGCAGTGGCAAAGCCTACCCTGGATTTAGAGTAAAGAGGCAGATTGTAATGTTTTGTAAAGGTATGTACTGAACTCCAAGTAGCAGCCTCTAAAATGTCTTTGGTTGGTACTCCCCTGAGAAAAGCTGCAGAAGTGGCTGCAGCTTTGGTTGAATGTGGCCTAAGGCCCTTAGGCACTGGCTTGCCATGCTGGGAGTAGCAGAAACGAATGGAGTGACCTAACCACTTTGAAATAGTCTGCTTGGAGATAGCCTTTCCTTGTGATGCTGTGGCATATGCCACTAGTAATTGTTCTGTCTTTCTGAAAACTTTAGTTTTGTCCATGTAGAATCTAAGTTGTCTGTGTATGTCCAAAGAATGCAGAATTTTCTCCCCCTTGTTCTGTGGATTTGGATAAAAAGTTGGCAAATGTATAGTTTGGTTAAGGGCTACACTGGATACCACCTTAGGCATAAATGTAGGGCTTGTTCTCAGAGAGACCCTGTCTGGATAAAAAATGATAAAGGGTTCCACAGCCATGAGAGCCTGTAGCTCTGAAACTCGTCTTGCAGAAGTTAATACTAGGAGCAGAGCTGTTTTCCAAGATAAGAACTTTATATCTGCAGTAGCAGCTGGCTCAAAAGAAGGTAATGTGAGTTTTTCCAAGACATAGTTGAGGTCCCATGCAGGTATTGGTGTCCTCCTTGGAGGCCTTACATTTTTGGCTCCTCTGAGGTACTGCTTTAATAAAGGATGAGAAAAGAGTGGTGGCTCTGTATTGTAAATCAGCCAAAATGGCAGAGGCATGGATTTAAATTGATGAAAACTATAGGCCTTTGTCCAGCATCTGAGTTAAGTATTGCAAAATCTGAGGAATATTTGGGACAGCTGTATCAGTTACTTGAGCTTGGTTCCAAGCACAAAATCTCTTCCATTTCCCAGCATTGGATTTTCTAGTACTAGGCCTTCTGGCTTCTAAAATGACATCCATCACAGCTTTACTGAGAGGTGTGGTTTGTATGGCTACATTATCCGCCATGCTGCCAGGTTTAGGGTCCTGAGTTGGCTATGCAAAATCGGATTGTTTTGCTGGGACAGTAGATGAGGTATTTGAGGTAAGGTCCAGGCTGGACATTGGGAGAAGTTCCTTAAGCTCGGATACCAGTACTGGCATGGCCAGTCTGGGGCAATCAGAATAATTTTTGGTTTCTCCTGTCTGACCTTCAGGAGTACCTTGGGGAGGAGAGGCAGTGGAGGAAAGGCATATACTGATAGGTTTGTCCAGTTGAAAGATAAGGCGTCCACTTTCCAAGCTTGTCTGTGATAGGTCCTTGTGCAAAATCTTTTTAGTTGATTGTTGTGAGGGGAGGCAAATAGATCTATGTCCGGGTGTCCCCATTTCTTTGTTATCATGCTGAAGACTTGTGGATCCAGGTGCCACTCGTGGGGATCCATGAGATTTCTGCTTAGTTCATTTGCCAGAGTATTTTCCTTTCCTGGCAGGAATTGTGCCTGTAGATGGACTTGGTAAGTCAATGCTGTGTCCCATAAAGCCATGCCTTGTCTGCAAAGGGGGTAAAAGAACGAGTGCCCCCCCTGCTTATTTATGTACCACATGACTGTGGTGTTGTCTGTCTATCAGTAGTTGTCCCAGATAAAGTAGGTCCTTGAAGTCTGTCAGGGCATTTTGAACAGCTCTTTAAAAAAATAAATAAATAAATAAATAAAACGAATACCTTTATGCAACCACAAACCATACTAGGTTGCTTACTGGGAAGTTTAAAACAGCATCTGGCCAAACCTCTGCCAAAAACATCTTCAAAGTCTCTAAACATTACATGAGCATGAAGATAGAAAAAAAAAAATCATCCCCTTTTACAAGGGCAGCACCTCCAGTGCCCGGTACAGACCCATAAGTCTCACTAGTATTACCTGCAAGACCATACAGCATGTTACTACAGAATTAACCAGCGAAGAAATTCAGTCTGCAGACTCTAGACCCATTGAAGTTTGTCTTTGTCAAGAGCAGATTATGCTAACTTGATTTGCTAGTGTCATAAGTCATTAAAGCCTTAGAAGCCTCTATGCTCGGGTTGTCTCTGACACAGTATTCTTAATATGAAACCTTTATGAAATTTTTCGTTGGATCTTGATAAACAATCTGAGAATTAGAATATTATGTTGCCAGGATGCATCACTTCATACCAGTCTTTTCAAAAAATGTCATCTTGGTAATTTCACACAAAGTAATATTTCATCTTGTCTACTAAATCAAACTTCATTCATATACCACTTTTCCTATAAAAGTGTGGTATTTTACAGTTTAAAAAAATTACACTGCTTTTAAAAAGCATCCCCCTGCAGACAAACATACAAAAAAAGGACCAGTGACATTTTCTCAATGCCACTGATTTGTATCTTTCACAGTGCGATTTATAGTTCTGATACACAAAGGTATAAAATTATATTCAATGAAAGGTAAAGTCCTGTTTCTAAACTAGTAACAGGTATTCAGAAACCATGTGTAGGTGCAGAAGCCAGCAGGCAATAGAGAATTTAGTGGGGAAGGCAATTCTTTTCTCCTGTAGGAAGGAAGATGGCACTGTTGGTGCCTTGATTACTCTGACTGCTCTGACTGCAGGAGCTGTAAGAGGGATACAGCACAGAAATTACCCAAGCTACAGAATATGCCATTAGTGTGTGTATGAGCTTGGCAAATCTGGGACAATGCACAAATTCAGAACTATAGATGGTACCATCTCACTTCTCTGGCTAGTGTTGACATAATTCCTAGCCATCAGTGTGAAATGCAGCCTACAGACACAGGAAAAAAAAAGAAACACAGAATACAACTGGCAGCCAGGGTGTAGAGGAAGGTGCCAACAGGAAGAAAAAGAGGGTGACATGGAGGGTCAGGAAAGAACAATCAGAATGGAGTATAACAGTGGTTAAAAAAAGTCTGCCAAACACTATCTCTACAAAAACTAAGCACAGTTAAAAATCCTATATGTTCCAGTGGTTTCATAAGTACAGAACTCACAAACATACAATTACAAGCACCATACAATCAAAAACCATAAACAAACAATCAAGTACTCTATTTTGTTTATTTTTATGAGTGTTCTCAGCAGTGGGCATAAAACATGGGTATATGTAGCCTGCATCCTCTTATGCAGCTCTATAAATTATGAGTGCCACACTTGGAGGGGTACACCCACCCTTTGACTCATGCAATATGTCTCTATGTCAGGGTTAGGGACTGTACACGCACATCATGGCCTAATTCCTGAATCTCACCAGAACCAAAATCCACCTCAAAGAAAACTATTTCAAATACAGACACACAAAAAGTTATGTATCCATTGTAATAATACAAATGCGTTATCCATTTTCATTCTTCCTCAACTGATGGGGTCTCCAATCTGCCGCGGATCTGACTTGGATGCTTTTTTCAGATCTTAGGGAGGATCTCGAAAGTTGGAGCTTTTCTCCATAATGCCCCTCTAACCTAACATACTTCAGATCATGTTTGCTGCCCCCAGTAAATCATAGTTAATACTATAAGGAATTTAAAAAGGTAGAGATGAAAGAGATAGAAGTGGAGCTCGAACAAGGAATAGAGTTCCCAAAATTATCATCTCTTAGGTCACTCCAGGAGACAAGGCAAGGGGGTTAAGAGGATGGAATGTTGAAGAATGAAAATGGACAACACAGACATATCATTATGGTGAGTACATAACTTTTTTATCTGATGGGACAAAGTCCCCAGCTAAATGAACTTTGGATGGTCCTTATGGAAGGATATTTGAGTACTGCAGAGTAAAAGGCAGCTCTGTTCCTAGAAACAGAATCTAATCTGTAATAAGCAATAAAAGGTATGAGCACTGGACCAACTGACAGTGGCACAAATATCATCTATGGATGTCCTTGACCAAAAGACTGAAGAGACAGCCATAGATCTTGTGGAATGAACTCTAGGGGGCTTATGCAAAAAACAACCATCTCTGGCTATAGACAAAGGATCTATCTGTGAAAAAGATACAAACAATTGGTCAGTTTTCCTGAAATCTTTGGGCTACTGGATACTGAACCAAAGTTGTCTGTGCACATCCAACAGATGGAGCATATATTCTCCCTTATTAAAGAACTTAGAAAGAAAACTGGGAGATAAATGACCTGGTTAATATTAGACCCAGAAGCTACCTTAGGCAAAAAGGATGAGCTGGTCCATAAGGAAATTCTGTCCTTATGGAAAGAAGGCAAGGAGACTTGGAGGAAATAAGCGGTAGTTCAGATCCTTGTCTAGCTGATGTAATAGCAATTAGTAAAATCATTTTTCAGGACAAAAACTTTAGGCCCGCCCTGGCTGAGAGTTCAAAGGGACCCTGGGTCAGACCTTGTAGCACGATAGTTAAATCCCAAGGAGAAGGATCCTTTACTGGGGGCCTAAGCAAGAAAGTGCCTTTAAGAAAGGCCATGCATAACCTAGAAGCTAAGCAGAAATTGTATTCTCCATAATGGAAGTTTGAAATAGCAGCCAACTGCACGTTAATAGTAAAGAAACTTGCCCCTGCATTGAAAATTGAAGCTAAAATTTCAAGTACAGCTCGTATAGCAGCAGAAACATGGTCTAAATCTCTCTTAAGGGCCCAGAATGAAAATCTCTTCCATTTACTTTTGTACATTTTCCTAGTAGAAGCCTTCTCTGAAGACAACAAAAGATTGGGGAGGAAAGCCTGGGCTGTCTGGCCATCACAGGAGCTGGAGACACCATGCGGTCAGCTTGAGGCCTGTTATGTCTGGATGAGTCATCCCCATCGGATGAGACAAGTCTGGGCTGGGTTCCAGTATACATGGCGGGTACAGAAGCTGAACTTGAATTTTGTCTGTGACATAAACAGAACATGCTGGAGAGAGAGAGAGTGTGAGAGAGAGAGAGTGTGAGAGAGAGAGAGAGAAAGAGATGTGCCCCAGATACTGCCACTCCTATGGGACAAGCTTGCCATCCATGTGAAGCTGACTCTGTCTATTATCCAGTTTAAGTATAAACAAAAGAGTTTATATTATAACATCGAAGTAGTAAAACATCGAATAATGTACCCAAAACAGCGAACGCTGAAAATAGCGAAGCTGCAGAACATAGAATTCTTTCCTAGGGAAAGAATTTGGTGGGCTGTTTCTGCCACTTCGCTATTTTCTCCACTGTGGTGCGAAGGTTACAGACCGGGTTAAGGTAAGTGTGCGAATGGACTGGGTGAAAGTGAGTGTGGGAATGGGATAGTTAAGGACCTTAGGGTTAGGGAGCGAGTAAGGCGAGTGTGTGATAGTTAGGGACCTTAGGGTTAGGGGGCGAGTGTGTGATAGTTGGGGACTTCAGGGTTAGGGAGCAGGTAAGGTGAGTGTGCGATAGTTAGGGTCCTTAGGGTTAGGGAGCGGGCAAGGTGAGTGTGTGATAGTTATGGACCTTAGGGTTAGGGTTTGGGTTAAGGTAAGTGGACAGATAGTAGTGTATGTATGGTTTAGTGTAGGGTTAGAAGTAGGATTTTAAGTGTATATCTGTGGATTACTTTTTTTGGTGTGCACGTGTTGTGTGTGTTTCTTGGAACAGTGAATATTTTCCCTGGGAAAAAATTTGCTGTTTTGAGCTTTCGATTATATTACATTTCAACATTCCAAGTTCGAGCTTATGGTGTTCGATATTTTGGGATTTTGATTATGTGATATACACCCAAACAGAAAGTCTGGCACCTATGTCCCTTATGGACACAGGTAGCTTATAAATCCCTGGCCCTCAATGTCCTATTTGGATACAGGACATTATTTTTCTTCTTTCTGGAAAACTTGGCCAGGCTTAGACAGGCTGCCCAGGTTGTTAGCCTAGCGACAATCTATGACTCTGAGGCCAGAGGAAGGGAAACCAAATTTGAGGAGGCCAAGAAGGTGCAATGAGGATAACTCCACTCTTCAACTGGTATGCTTTCTGTAGGAATTTAGTGATTAAAGGTAACAGGGGACAATATGGCCAGTCAAGCTAGATCATTTCTCAGTGACTTCCCCATAGGGAGACTCGGGGCAAAGAACCTGCTGCACTTGTTGAATGAAGGGAAAAAGAAACACCATGGCTGGCCCCATCAGCAGAAAATTCTCTCCACAACTAGGATATTGAGAGATCACTCATGAAGATCAGAATGGACCTGCTTAAGTTTGTCTGCAATCACCTTGGCTTTCCCCAGCATGTCCTTTGCTATAAGAAAGCGGCCAGAAGAGAATGTCTGTTGCCACACTCTCACTGCTTCTCGACATAGCGGATACAATCTGGTTCTTGCCATTTGATGATGTACCACACTACAGACATATGGTCTGTCTTAATCAAAAATGTCCCAGAATGGAGAGCATCTTGAAAGGCCTGCAACGCTAGGAGGAGTGCTCTCATTTTCAGGACATGAATATGCACCATGGCTTCTTCTAGGGACCACATACCTTAGACTATCATTCCCAAGAAATGCCCCACCCCCACCCCAGTTAGGAGGGCTTCAGTGGTCACGGGCAATGGGAGAACAAAAGGATGGCCTTGGGAAACTTTGTCCGAGCAAAGCCACCAAAGAAGATATTTTTTGGCACGTTTGAGTGATCTTGACTGGGGTGAACAAGGGCTGCTAAAGAATAGACCACTACACCTAGACTGCCCATTGCAGAATTCGAATATAAAAGCTGGCTATAGGAACCCGAGTGAGTTCTGCTGCCATGGATCCCAACACTTGTAAAATTAGTCATGCCAGAGGAGAAGAATGTGAGATCATTATCTTGACCTGGGATCTGAGAGTGTCTCTTACTTCAACAAGAGTACAGACTATCTACAAGCACCTGTGAACTCCAGACTTTGCGTAGGTGTAAGCTGTGATTTGTTTTCTGCGATGCCTAGGCAAAGACACAATTAGAGCAAGTAGTCCCTTGCACTTAGCGCACATAGAAGCAAATGCCCGGTTGGGGCAATAGAGGGCCAGTCATTTAGGTATGGAAACACTCAATCCCAGCAGTCTCAGGTGAGCTGTACCACCTCTCCATGCATCTGGTGAACACCTTGGGGGCTGTGGTGAGTCCAAAAGGCAGTGCTCTGAACTGGTAATGCCTGGCTCCCTGATGAAAGGGCAGATTTCTTTTGGAGCACCTGTTCATTTTGATGTGATGGCACATATCTTGAAGATCTATCAAGCACACCCAATTGCACAATGGACTGAAACATAACGATCCAGAACACAGAATATTTCACATATTGGTTTAATTTGCTGAGATCCAGAATGGGTCTCACGTTCCCAGTTTTCTTTGGCACTAAAAAGAATCTTGAGTAGGTTCCAAATCCTATCTGGTCAGGGCAGACCATCTGAATGACTCTTTTCTAGCAGTTTTTCTATTTCCAAGGCTGACACCTCCCTCTGATTGGGTGGATCATCAGGGAATCTTTTTCATTTTCAAAGAGGGAATTTAGGAAAATGGTATGAAATTACCTATGGATATAATTCTCTGCACCCAGGAATTTTTTTTGTGACGGACGCCCAGGTCTTGGGGTGCAGACACAAGTCTCTCCGAGTACCTCCAAACAGCAGCAGCTGACTAACCTTTCAGGAGTGCTGGGAGGGTTTGCTTGAGAAAAGAATCTCAGAAATCCTGGTTCTGCAGGCCACCTCTGTGGTGGGGATGATGCCTTCCATTAAAGTTTGCCCCTATGCCCCTGGTGGAACCATCTCCTTGAGAGTCTTAGAAAGGACACTAGCACTTGTGGAACCACATTTACTGTCTCCTCACTGATTCTGGTAAAAAGGTATCACAGGAGTAGAAAAATGGATCACAATGGCAGACAAAGTCTTCCCAACTTGCTCACTTCTGGACAGCATTTCCTTCACCTTTGGGCCAAACAAGGAAGATCCATCAAAAGGAGCACTGATAAATGAAGACTTGAAAGAGTCTGGAAAATCGCACAGGCACATCCAGGCATGTCTCCTGATGGCAATAGCCAAACCCACCGCTTGTGAGATGCCCTCTGCAGCATGGGATATCAGCCTCATGGACATGTTGGATATGGACTGGAGGGTGGCCAGTTGTGAAGAGATGCTCCTCTAGTCCTCCACATACCTGGACCCGGAAAGATTTTGAAAATTCTTTGGTCAAATCTCTTTGCAACATTGTGAAGTATGTCAAATAATTCAACGACCACAGGGCAAGGTCGCTAAAGTGTAAACACTTACCAAATCTGTCCAAGAACTTAGATTCCCCGTTAGGGGGATGGACAGATGAGATCTGCTCTGTAAGCTCACTCTTAGTGGCTGCTGCCACAACCATAGCATCTACTGGGACCCCCTTGTTCCAGTGTGCTCTATCCTTTGGGGGAGCCTAAATTTCTATCTGGGTGCATGGGAATAGGCTCCACAGTGTCAGACTCCTTCCATGCATTGTGTGAGACACCATCTATTAGCTCATTATCCAGGAAAGTCACTCAAGCATAGCTGGATCAGGCCCGAAAGCCTCCAAGAACACAGACTCCTCTTGGGATGAGGTTTTGGAAGACCAACCACCTTTCCGTTTTAGTGTTTCTCCAAAGGACACATTCTCAGGTGGAGATCTGCGGGAACCTTCCCCTTCAAAGTCAGTGCCCTCAACAAGGGACTCCTTAGGGGAATTTAATTGTCCCCTTTTACAAATTCTCTTCCAAGGGATGTCATCAGTGGGATGGTCTGCTGAAGTACTGGAAGTGTCAGGGGAGTCTTGAGGGACCTGTAAGGGTTGGCTGCCCTGCTGGGATAGAGGTGAGAGGTCCAGAACTAAGACTCAAAGGTGGTAAAGAAATGGGATCCAAATGGAGGGGCAAGGATGTCCTCTTCTAAGCAAAAGAGAAGGCCCTCTCCACTATCTTAAAGTCAGAGGGCTTAGGCGAGGCAGAAGCCGGAAGCACCACAGCCAAAGTCCCCTGTGCTATAAAATCCCCCCAGGGCACCTCCCAAAGATGGAATTGGACTCCAGCTATCCAGCACTGAAGCACAGAGAGGCAAGAATGGCTCTGATAATTTTGGAGCCTATCTCAGCCCCCGGAGCCGATGGTGATGCTTTAGTTCCAAAATAATCAGATCTGGATGGCTCAGGGAAGTGGTCAGAGTCGAACAGAGACCAGCCTTCGGATCCAACGAGGACACCCCCCCAAGGATCTTTAATCCAGGGGCTCGGAAATCAAAGGCTAGATCGAAGGAGATAGTAATTGAGATTTGGTGGTTGGCAAATCCACAACTCCGATGGAAGCTGCATCAGAAATTACCTCCATCTGGATCTGAACTCTTTGGAACTTCATCATCCTATCCATCTCAGCCTGGGACAAGCTCCTGAAGGTCCTAAGCAAAGAGCTGGTAGATGGTGGCCTAGAATGCTTCCTTGGAGTCTCCTGAAGAAAAGGAGGAAGTTTGATATGTACTGGATTCAGAGAGTTATCGTGGAGGCTGTATAACAGGAAATTTTACCTTTCAGAAAGTAGGATCTGAAAGAAATGTTGATGGCAGCTCCGAGGTTGGCACTGAAGTAGATGAGTGGTTCTGAGACTTCTTCTGGTGTCTTTCTTTACAAGCCAGTACAGGCTTGCCTTTGTCGGACCTCGGCGGGGTGGGGGGGTTGAGTACTACACGGAAGAGAATAGAAGAAGGCAGAAAGGAGAAATCCCTTCAAAACTAACATTTCCTTCTCTCACTAAAAGCCCTGGTGTTGAAACCAGCAGATAGAGCAGTTAGTATTGCAAGTGGGCAGCACCCAAGCAAAAGACACATTCCATGCGGGCACCAGAACTGGGAATCCCATGCCCACAGGAAATGCATTTTTTTGAAAACAGTCAACTTGTCTGACATTATGAATAAAAAACACCACACTTAAAACTTAGGCCTTGATCTTTTGGTCAAGATAAGAATAGCAAGGATAGATAAGATTCCTTTATGTATATATCTATATATATAAAAAAATAATAGAAAAGTACCAATGACATAGAATAGAAAAGTACCAACAATGGTATAAAGGAATACTCTCCAATTGTTAGAAAAGGTAGAAGAAAAGGAAAGGTAGCAATAATGGTACTAGAGGAGATACCAAAAATTACGTAAAAAAAAGTTATTGCAATCCAAAAAATAAACTCCAAAAGTACGACAGGTGTAAAGGCTAAAAAAACCAACACAATCCACCCACAAAATAAAAACGGCCAGCACTCAAAGGTGGAACATAAGTAATGTAAGATCACTGTTCAAAGGTGCATGCATAAGCAAAGCACCCATTACATTTAAACCGGTTTCGGCATAAAAGCACTGAAGAAGGTTTTTATGCTGAAACTGGTTTGAATGTAATGGGTGTTTTGCTTATGCATGCATATTTGAACAGTGATCACCACATTAAAATACAAAAAAAAGTTATTGCCTGACTGACAGAAACCAAAACACTGTAAAAAGTAAGGGAGGACAAGTAAGGACGTTCAGAAAACTACAGTGATCAAGCAGAAACTCACAACTTATAGGTTACCCGAAGAACTGCAGCTATGACGTCGGGTGAAGTGCGACACCAGCCGAGGCCAGACCCAGACTTTGGAATCCGGCCGACCGAAGGGCTGCCTGACGACAGGACAACCCATTTGTAAGGACTGCAGATGCATCCTTGAAGGACATCTACAGAGATCAAGCAGAAACTCACAACTTATAGGTTCATAGATTGGTACTTGGCTATCGGCCCTAGGGCCTATACAAGCCTAGCCATAACAATTCACTGGCTATTTCTTCCCACAATATTTACTTCCCTGGACCCCTGTCTAGCAGGACGACTGACATGATCCCCGGGGTGACTTTCCTATCTCCCATCCAGGCATCAAGGTTCCTTTTGAAGGGGGCCAAAGAGGCGCTCTGCTTGACATGTATGGGCAGTCTATCCCAGAGTCTGGGGAGCCTCTGGGTCAGGAACCTATCCCTCCAGCATGTTTTGTTCATTGTGATAACAAGGTTTAGATTCCTGGAGTGTGTGGCTCCAAGGGATTGGGATTTCTTTAAGTGTAGCATGTCCAACAGCTCTGGGTTTGACATGGCCTTGTATGTTAAGCAGAGATCGCCTCTGATTATACTATATGCGACAGAGTATAGCTGGAGTTTTTTTAGGAGGTCAGCATAGGGCATCTGCTTTAGGCCTGTGATTCTTTTAGTGAGGTATTTCTGCAGCCTTTCCAGTTGTTGCAGATGTCTTGAGAGGTACATACCAAATAGGGCGTTGTATTCTACAATAGGTCTAATGAGGGACGAGTACAATGGGACAATGACCTCCTTTTTTCTGGATGAAAAGCCCTTAGTGATGAGGTGTGCCACATGGAAGGATTTTCCTGACTGCTGTGACGATGTGGTTATCGAAAGTGAGACCATTGTCCACCTGTGTCACCAAGTCTCTGATCACACTTTCAGTGTTTAGTGTACTGCCACCTATGTGGTAATTCACGGGTACATGTTTTTTTTCCCAAAGGGGATAATTATACATTTCTTGGCAGTGAGCTTGAGCCCATGGCACTGGCACCAAGCATATGTTTCTGTAAGGCCCTTTTGTAGAATATCCACATAATTTGGGGATTCAATAATGTCTCACAGTTTGTAGTCATCTGCGAACTTTGTTAACCAGAAACCTTTAGTGCTGGCCTGTACTTCAGAGAAGTAGATGACAAACAAGAGCGATCGCAGGACTGAACCCTGAGGTACTCCACTTGTCTGGAGCTGGATATGGAGTCGGCTACTTTTACAATGTGGGTTCTGTCAGTAAGCCAGATGGCAACCCATCGAGTGACATAGGGATTAATGCCCAGCTTAGTAAGTTTATCTATGATTCCACAGTGGGGGATGGTGTTGAAGGCCTTAGCGAGGTCCAAGATAGGCTGTGCGCACCGCCTTACCCTCGTCCACAGCTCTGGAGACTGATTTGAAGTCAATCAGGTTCAGGAGACAAGATCGGCCCTTCAGGAACCCAAACTGGGTGGGGTCCAGTGTTTGAAGGTTGCCAATGTCTTTGTTTATAAGTTCCATGATAATATGTTCCATGGCCTTGCAGATCAGGCTCATCAGACTGATGGGGTGGATAGTTTCCAGGATCCAAGGTGGATCCCCCCTTGTGGAGTGGGATAACTGTAGCTGTGCGCCACTCAGTGGGCATGAAGCCTGAGGTGAGGCTATGATTAAACATGACACTTAGCCAGTTCATTTTGTAGCTCATGTAGTACACAGCCCGGGATGTCGTCTGGTCCCATGGATGCTGTATTCTTAGCTTTGGAGAGTGCGGTTTTTACCTGTGTGGCCATTATTACCGGAATTTGGCAATCTTTTTGTATTGAGATGGGCTCTTTAGGGGGTGAGAGGGGGATGAAGTTGGCACTTAATCTCCCAGGATATTGGCAATATCCTTGGGATCACTATATTTAATGCCATTCTGTTGTAGCTCAAAGCAGATCTGAGCATTGCCATTTAAATTCTTGACATAGCTATAGAATGCCTTGTGGTTGTCTTTGGAATCTTTGGCAATTTTATTTTCATAACTAGCTTTGGAGGATTTTATGAGAGATCTCAGTTTCTTACTAAGGCTGGTAATGGAATTTTTTGTATCCTGGGATTTTCCTCTTTTCTGCAACAGTTTCTTCCTTTTGTTGTCAAGTTTGTTTATTTGTTTATGGCAGGGGACCACCAGATTGGCTTCCCCCCTTTTTTTTTTTTTTTTTTGAGGACAGCGTCTTGGTTCTGTTTGGGATGGCACAATTCATGCACAAGTGGATGTGCTTGTAAAGTGTCTTAGCGTAGGATTCAGCAGTCGAATTTTCAGTTCCCATCTGCATGGGTGTCATGAAGTTTGTCACTTCTGACTTGAATAGCATGAAGTTGGCTTCGGAGAAGTTTTTTACGGAGGTTTCCTTACTGGGGGGGTGGGGTGGGTGGCGGAGGGATGTGGATGTCAAGGGTAATTAGCTTATGGTCAGACCTGACCAACGAGGGAGTGATCACAGGTGTGGAGCATCGATTTCCCAAGTTGGCAATGATCAGGTCTAGGATATTGGTGCCCCTGGTGGGACTATGGATTAGTTGATCCAGGGCATTGGAATTTATGAATTCCAAGAACCGTTGGGCAAAGGTGTTGGTACACGAATATTTTTCCCAGTTAATGGCAAGTTAGTTGAAATCACCCAGTATCAGGGTGCTTGGTTGTATCTTAATATTTTCCAGTATGTTTAGAAAGATGTAGTGAGAATCTTGGGGCATGGTGGGGGATCTGTAGCAAACTACAATTTGGATTGCAGCCTTACTTAGTGTTAGTTACACCTGGAGAATTTCAGACGCATTGTGTTGGGCAACTAGCCTGGTGGTGTGAATATGGACACACCTCCACCTTCAGTGTTTTGGTCCTGGTTTGGTGTCCGAAAAGTGTGGTAAGAGTTGTAGCCTGGTACTGCAGGGGTGCTCTCTGGAGCCTTGAACCAGGTCTCAGCTACTGCACAGATATTGACGTTCTCCATTTTGAGGTTTAGAGTAGCATTACTTTCAGGTTTTGCATACTTGTACCTGTTACAGTGGTGGTTTTCTCCTTTGAACTTTGCCTAAAAAAGGCACTATAGGGGTGGCAAGAGCCTTAGCCAGTAATCTGAATCCCAGGGGCGACAGGTGCAGACCATCTTTGGCAAAGCATCATGGTCTGTTGATAATGTCGTCCCAGGCAGAGAGATACTGGATCCCCTCTGAATGACACCAGAAGCTTAGCCAATTGTTAAAGTCAATCATTTTGTCCTTATACTGTGGTATTATTTTGGGCAAAGGCAGGATGCTACTCAGGGCTAGGGTCATACCTGCCTGTGCCACACGATCCGAGAGCTCTTCCATTTCTCTTTTCATGTAGACCAGGGAGGTATGTCTCATGTCATACACTCCAACATGGACAATGACAATATTTCTATTTGTTGTGGAGTGACTTGAGTGCATGCGTTATGTGGCGGATCCTGGCACCAGACAGGCAGCTGACTGTAATTTTCTCCGTGTTCAGCCTGGTGAGTGGGACATCAGTGTGCCTGACTATAGAGTCACCTATGACTAAAGTGTTGGGTACGATGTCTTGCTTTAGGGGCTGTTGTTGGGTGGCACACTGGTGTTGTGAGCTATGTGACACTTTGGTTTGATTGATGTTTGTGTTTCAGCTTCGGACATCCTTGTTGCTTGGGCAGGTGACTTTTAAGGGTCTCTGCATAGGAAGGTTTAGTGTTGCTATGTGAGGGCGGTGTTGGTGTGGGTTTAGAAGGGCTATTAGGTTGCTTGAGGTGTAGTGCAGGTGTTAACCTTCTCCTCTTGAATGTCTAGCACAATCTTGGGTGGAGAGAGCTTTGCTTCCAGTTTGGCTATGTAAGTGCATCTCTCGCAGGCTGCAGTGTTGGGAGGTAGGAGGAAAGGGATGTCTGTGTCCATGAGGCAATTGCTGCATTGCCCCAGTATGCCCAGATTCACCAGGTGGACAGGAGAAATCACCAGAAGCTGACCCTTGGACATGCCTGGTTTGGCGCTTTTTTTTTATAAAGTACAAGAGCTGTTTTCTCTTACCTTAGCAAGGTACTTTGCAATTCTAAGCTGTTTAGTGCCTATGAGTAATTTCTCCTTATTAGCAAGAAGAGTTGAGTGCTTGTATCAGTTTAAGGCTTCCTAGTGCTTTCCAGCAGGTTTTAGAGCAAGTGCTAGTCACAGGGATGCTTAAAGGTAAGATGAAAAAAAAATGGTTTATCCTAAACACTGCAGGGTGCACTAGAGGAGTTAGATGTGAAAGTAGGTAACTTAAGTTTTACATGTCTAAAAAGTTAAGTTTTAATGGAGAGACGCTATTTTTTAAAACTGCAAGATAGAATGAAAGGGGGTGGTCACTTTTGTATTCTGGTACTATGTAATACAGTAGGATGGTCAATAAATTTAAATAGTTGATGGGGAGTGATTTCACAAAAGGATAGTTTTGCACTTACTCACACAAGCCAGTAAGAGCAGACAGGAAATGAGATATATGGTCAAATTAACATAAGGGGCAGGCAACTAGAAAGACAGTGGTGTTTAAGAACACAACAGAAGAAACACCCAATTGCTCAAGAGAAAAAGGATCTGCATCTGAAGCAATATAGCAGCAAATGAGATCTGAGGTATATTAGGTTTTTGGACACACAAGTCATGACCCAAGCCACAAGGGCAGGAGTAAACTTAGTATGTATACTTCTGTATAACAAACAACAAGCATGTTTTTGAAAGGTAAAAGAAAACCTGAGTATCTTGGAAAAAAAAAAAAAAAAAAAACTTTCAGAAAGAAAGCATATGCAAAATCCATACAGAAGGTGATTGGAGGTCATAAATAAACTTCAGACCTTGGTGCCATGAGGCAAAGATCTTATCACAAAGCCACCACCCCATCCTAACAGTATCCATGAGGAAACTGAAGGAATCTGGTATCTTCTAATACTGGGTTTCTGAGCAGCTCAGTCTTATTTCCTCTATGCTACACTATTAGTTTGTTAAAGAACTTTAAAGAAAAGGGGACTTGTACTTCGCCAGCCTGTTTAGAGAATGAACGTTCCCCAGCAAGTTGTTAATGTACAGGTAATGCCCACTGAAAAGGTAGTCTGCCACTTAATGGCAGCATATTAACCTGCCGTGAAGCTCAGGCAGGAAAGAAACCAAACAGCTGCCTTTTTGAATGCTCACTAAACAGCACTTTGCTGTTCAGCTGGTGTTTTAAGATAAAAAGTAAATAAAAAAGGAAAAGAAAATTGAGGGTGTGTCTGTTTATTTGCATGCGTGCATGTAAACAGGAATCTCTACGACTGCATTACTGACCGATTTTATTCCTGTGCATATATGTGTGTGTGTGGCGCTTACATACGTATGAGCGATGGGAAGAGACAGGTAGAGATTCAGGGTGGTGCGATGGGGCAGAGACAATCCTGACTGCAACAGGCAGTCCATCAGCAGGAAGTTCTTAATATTATAATATGCAGTGTTGCAATGAAGGGGAGTGCAGTGTGGAGCCACAGTGTCTTGCAATTTATTTATTTATTATTTTTAGGAAAAATTTGAGGACATGCTCAGTACTCATTGTAGCCACTTAACCGATTGTGTGTGTGTGTGTGTGTGTGTGTGTGTGTGTGTATGCACTTGTGTGAATATTAAATACTTACACAATATACATTTTGGGTGTCAAATACTTACTTCAACAGAAATTATATATATTACAGCAAGTCTGAAACACTAGGAGGAAGTATTTTTCATCAAAAATAAAAAAAAAAAAAAGTAATTTAAAAAACATTTCAACAGGCAGCCCAATCTCTAAATGCAATAATGTCCTCTACAATACCTGCTATTGTGTAACTAACACCCTTCCAGGGAGGCCCTCAGCCTACAGTACTCCCCCTTACACAATCAAACCAAAGGTTAAAAAGGTTAGACAGACACACCATTCAGTAAAAACTGCAAGGACAAACAGCCTAGCTAAAATGTGTACTATGTAATACATTAAACCTCCTGTAGTGCACAGGCTCATGGGATATATGCAAATTACCCCTTAAGGACATCAAGTGTTTCTGCTACATGGCTTCTGAATGCCCATGACATGGTTACATTTAGGCCAATAAGGCCAAACCCTAGTAGCTGTGGACATGCATGTTTCAGCCTTTTTATTGACTTTCTCAGCACAGCTTAAGTAGACGGTTTGGCTATACCTCAGAAACAGTGTCTTTAAACCCAGCTGATGCCCATTAAAGATTAAGGTGCCTGCAAAACAGCCACAGAGTATGTACCTAGTCATGAACTGATACATCATTACCCATATTTATGGGGACACAACAGGAGGTACTTCGAGTAATGTATTAAAAGGCTTATGTTATGGCAGCTAAAGATATATGGGAAGAGACTAAACAAAAGATAATACAAAAACTTAGACACTAGAAGCTCTTGTTTATATGAATAAGATGCAAGCAATGAATCTGTTTTTAGTCCTTTTTATTTTATACACTTGTCAGTCATATTTTTATCAACCAGAGGAAAAGTTGTAAGCAATAATTAATAAATAGATGAATGAATGTATGTAGGAGGGGAAGAGGACAAGAGTTAAGTGTAATAAGAAGATACTTCCAATAGAACAATGTGGTTTGGGATTAACTGATTGGAAGGAATATTTTAGAGCTACACAGGTAAGGCTCAGACACATAATGCAAGCAGAAGATTATAGTTTGAAATGGAAAACTATGATTAAATGGGAGGGGGGTCAAGAAATAAAGAGACTGGGATTTTGTTTGCAGATCCTTAAGGAAAATTACAAATACAACATTCTGTATGGCTGTTACTAAGCAGCAAAATGCCATGACAAGAACGGAAAAAGGAGATTTTGCCACTAGGAATGACTGCAAGTAGTGGTTTAGAAAATAAGCAAGAGGGGGCTGGAATTTATGTGAGAAAACTTACAAAGAATCAAGGTATTTGAAGCAACTAACAAGAGAGGGAAATGTAATACAGTAGGAGGAAATCAAGAAAACATTTGGACTGCAGACTAAAGACTGCCTTTCCTACCAGAACTGACATCAGATTATAGGCAAAGAAACATGGACAGGGGAATCTTAAGTGAAAGACCTGCTCTGGTGAGTTTTTTTTTTTTTAGTCGAACCTAGAACAGAAAATGCCGTTAAAAAATTAGAAGTTATGTACACACCATAACGTTCCATCTGAGTAGGTGACTTCATTTGTCTGCAACCTGTGGGTCTTGGATCCGACTTCGGATCCGAGCCGGCAACTTATTTTACAGCTTATGGATCCGAGCTCCTAGCTCCTCCCCTTACCCATAATCCCCTGCCAACCCTGATTGACCTCAGATCAAGTTTGCCCTTATACCAAATTTCAGACCAAGTGTCCCAAAAGGGACCAAGAAAGGACATACAAGAGTTGACTTCTGAAGGCCAGGGGGAAGGGGGGGGATGGTTGCAGACAAATGAAGTCACCTACTCAGATGGAACGTTATGGTGAGTACATAACTTCTAAATCTGAAGTAGGGACTTCATTTGTCAGCAACCTGTGGGACAGAGTCCCCAGCTACCTGAATCTTGGGCAGCCATCATGGAAGGATGTTCCGGAGCACTGCGGAGCCAAAGGATGCTCTACCTCTGTAGGTGACGTCCAGCTTGTAGTGGTGAATAAAGGTATGAGATGAGGCCCAAGTGGCTGCCGAGCAAATATCATCCACATGGACTCTAGATCTGAATGCAGTAGAAGTAGATATGGAGCGAGTGGAGTGAGCACGGACCCTTTGAGGTGCGGGCCTCCCAGAAGCCTCATAAGCTAGACGGATACATTGGGAAATCCAGTGTGATAAGGTGACCTTCGAAACGGCTTTATCTAAATTGAATTTAGAAAAGGAAACGAACAGCTGATCAGATTGTCTGTGACCAGCAGTCCTATGAATATAGAAACGCAGCTGCCTGTGCACATCTAACGAGTGCAGCTTGTATTCTCCTTTATTTTGGTAATTAGGGAAGAAAACAGGGAGATTGATGGACTGATTGATATTGGTTTCTGAGGCCACCCAGATGGAAAAGCGCTTCCATTTACTGTGGTAAACCTTCCTGGTGGAAGGTTTATGTGCTGCCACCAAGATGGCTTTGACTGGAGTGGAGATACCGGGAGTCCTAATTAAGAGTAGAACTGGAGCAGCCAAGCTGTCAGCTTCAGGTTGTCCAGATTCGGGGTCGGTAAGCCTGATGGGAGATCAGATCCGGGCTGGGATCTAGAATCCAGGAAGGATTCACCAAGTGAGACCACAGGTAAGGGAACCAAGTTTGTCGAGGCCAGAATGGGGCAATGAGGATCATCCTGCTCCTCAACCAAGAGGCTTTCTGTAACCTCTTTAGCATCAGGGGTAGAGGAGGATAGGCATAAAGTAGACCGGGCGGCCAAGCATGCACTAGAGCATCTCTCGGGGCTTCCCCTGGTGGGGGAATCAGGGCGAAGAAGTTGTCGCATTTCGTATTTGAGGGAGAGGCAAAAAGATCGCAGCAGGGTTGCCCCCATTTTGCAAAAATCTGCTCCGCTACACGGGAGTTGAGAGACCACTCATAAGGGGAAAGAATAGTGCGGCTGAGTTTGTCCGCCAGAATGTTGGACAGTCCCGGAATGTGCGTTACGATTATAAAGCGGTTGGTGGAGATCGTCCATTCCCACACTCTCATGGCCTCTCGGCAGAGAGGATAAGATCTGGTTCCCCCCTGTTTGTTGATATACCAGACAAGTGACATGTTGTCCGTCTGTGTCGCAATAGTTCCTACGGGAAGAAGGTTGTGAAGTGCTTGCAATGCTAACAGCACCGCCCTCATCTCCAGAACACTGATATGCAGGGAGGTCTCTGAGTCATTCCATGTGCCTTGGACTGTTCTGCCTGAGCAATGCCCCCCCCACCCGAGGTGAGAAGCGTCCGTGGTCACTGTGACGAGGGGAGGTGGAGCGCAGAAGGGACGACCTGTATGGAGGTCTGGGGAATGCAGCCACCATAACAGGGCCCTCCTGCAAACTTTGCTGATAGAGACAGGGTGATAGAGAGGGAGAAGCTGGAAGGACCACTGTACTTGAAGGGTCCACTGTAATACCCTCATGTTTAGGTGAGCGCACGGGAGGAGAGTAATTGCCGCTGCCATAGAGCCCAGTGCCCTCAGGACCAATTCCGCGGGTGGAGCTTCTGATTGGAGGATGGCTCACACATGAAGACTGAGGTTCTGTAGTCGTTCCAAAGTGAGGTAGGCTCGTAGACTTCTCGTATCTAACCTAGCCCCTATGAAGTCTATCACTTGTGTTGGAGCAAGGGAGGACTTGTCCATATTGATCGTGATGCCTAACTGGGGGGCTAGGTGAAGAAAAAAATCTCTGGATGAGCAGAGTAGATGCCTTGTTGGGGTGGTCAGGAGCCAGTCGTCCAGGTACGGGAAGACCTGCATTCCCTGGAGTCTCAGGTGGGCCGCTATCACTGCTAAAACTTTGGTGAACACCCTGGAGGCTGTGGTGAGGCCAAAGGGAAGGACCCTGAACTGATAGTGGCTGGCTCCCAGCCAGAAGCAGAGAAACCTCCTGGATCGTCTGTCCATTAAGATGTGGTAGTACGCATCCTTGAGGTCTATAGAGCACATCCAGTCATTCTCCCGTAACAGGGGGAGAATGGATTGAAGAGTGACCATTCGGAATTTCTCCTTGGTTACCGCCAGGTTCAAGAGGGAGAGGTCTAGGATTGGTCTCCGGTCCCCCGTCTTTTTTGGCACCAGAAAGAACCTGGAGTAAAACCCTAATCCGAGCTGGTTTGGGGGGACGGGTTGGATGGCCCTTTTTTCTAGCAGCTGCTGGATTTCCGTGGCTGCAGCCTTCCTCTGATCGGGTGGTACATCTGGGAGGTTCTTGAGTCTGGGGACATGAAGCATAGGGATTTTGTAACGTCTGGATATAATCCGAAGCACCCAGCGGTCTGACGTAATGGACTCCCATGCCGCCAGGTGCCTCGAGAAACGCCCCCCCGACTGCCTCCAGAGTGGAGCAGTCGGGCAACCCTTCAGGGCTGTTGTGTGGGCCGATCAGAGAAGGATTCTCTGGACCCAAAATTTCTCGCTGCCCCTCTGCCTCTAGGGTGACGTCCTCCCTGTCCTCCTCTGCCACAGAAGGACTGGTTGTCCGGAGCAGGTTGGGAATGCTGCGATTTCCGGAACCACATCTTCTTCTGTCCCTTTTGGTTCTTGGAAAAGGACCTTTGGAGAGCAGAGAAGCGGACTCCGACAGCAGACGTCTTCCCATCCTTCTCGCTCTGGACAAGTGTCTCGCGAATGGTTTTGCCAAACAAGGCAGAACCATCAAAGGGGGCATTCACAAAGGACGCATTAAAGGGCTCCGCGAAGTCACAATGTCGGAGCCAGGCCTGGCGCCTCATCACTAGGCCCACTCCGCTAGCTCTAGCGGCTCCCTCAGTTGCGTGAGACAGAAGCCACATAGAGGTATTGGAAACGGATCTCAGAGTGGCCATACAAGTGGAGTACAATTGCTTGTCCTCTGCCGACATGGACTCTGGGAGGGAAGCAGCGTATTCTTTAATAAGATCGCGCTGCATCCTAATGACATGTGCCATGTAGTTCAGAGACCTTACCGAGAAGGTCGCTGAACTGAATACCCGCTTCCCAAGGCGATCCATTAATCGAGACTCCTTGCTCGGAGGATGGACCGAGGGGCTCTCCTGAGCTAGTTCCCTTTTAGTGGCTGCAGCCATCAACATGGCATCTACAGGGGGACCCTTGCTCCAGTGCGGTCGGTCTGCGGGGGGGCTCAAGATCCTGTCTGGGCGCTTTGGGAATAGGCTCCACAGTGTCCGGCTCCTTCCACCCCCTGGTGGTCACAAGGTCCACCAGGGGGTCGGCCAGAGGGGACACCCAAGAGGTAGACGGGCCTGATTCAAATGCCTCCAGGAACACGGACTCGTCGGAGGAAGCCTTGGGGGCAGACCACCACCCCCCTGAGCCTAAGCATTTCCATGATGTCTCCAAAGGAGACATCCTCAGGGGGTGATCTTGGGGAGCCTTCCCCTTCATCCAAGTCCGTGTCCTCTGTTAAGGACTCGGGGGAGTCCACGTGCCTCCTCTTACACTTATGCTTGCGAGGCACTTCCTGGGGGCTGTCCAAGAGGTCTCGCCAGCAATGTCCTGTTCCAAAGGAACAACCTGGGACATTGAAGCAGGCTGTCCCTGTGGCCGGGTGGTGGAAGCCTGGCCCAGCAGAGAGGGAGTGCAGGGCGGAGCCAAGACAAGGGCCAGGGGTCTGGATGCCCTCGACAGAGCCCCCTCTACTACATCAAAGGCAGAGGGGGAGCCGCTCTCCCTGGGCTCAGAGAGCAGACTCCCACTCGGATCCGATGAAGGGATTGGAACCGGCGCCGAGACCGTCGGATCCGAGGGACCAGTGTGCTCCGACCTGGACGGAGCCGAAGGCACACTGAATCCCTCGATCCGAGCTCGGCCACGGCTCCGAGAGGTCGGATCCGATGATGGAACCGACAGATTCGAGGGCAGGGTCGGATCCGAAGTACCCAGTACTGTCGGCTCCGACCCACCCCCGGCTCCAACGCTACCCAGCTCCAAGCGCTCCGAACCCGAGAGGCGGGTCGGAGAAAGAGCTATCGAAGCAAAAAAGGGTGTCGAGCTCCCCCCCGAAGGGGGGGGGAGGCAGGAGCACTCCCATCTGCAGCTGGGCCTGGATGAACCTTCTCATCATCCGGTCCAAGTCTGCATCAGACAGGCTGTAGGTGGGATCTCGATGAGGCCATCAAGGCAGGCCTGGAGTGCCGCCTCGATGACCTAGACGGAGATCGGGTCTCCTCCTCCTCCGGTCCCGGGGAGAAGCAAGGTGATCGGAGCCGAGGAGGAGGAGACCTGGAAGCCGTAGAGGGAGAAGCCCGCTTAGCTGGGGGGGGCCGAAGCAGAGGCCTCGGCCCGCCACTTGTGGTGCTTCTCCCTCTGTTTCTCCCTCCTGGCCTCCCTATCCTCTGGCGCTTTAGTGGGAGTTTGAATCCCGGCTGGAGGAAGGGGGGCAGAAGTGGTCACCACCACAGGCTGGGGAGGTGCCACGGGAGTAGCGGAGGCCGAAGCCGACTCCAGGGGCAAGAGTCCCGCCAGGACCAGCTTCGACCTCCGCTCTTTCAGTATCCTGGGGTTGAACCCTGCACAAATCGTGCATCCTGAGGACAGGTGTTCAACCCCAAGGCACCGAACACACTGAGTGTGGCCATCCGCCGGTGAAAGCTTATGGCCACACTCGGTGCACTTAGAAAAAATGGGCTTTGGGGCCTCTGACATTTCTGAAGAAAAGGACTACACAAGCACACCAGGCCCCAAAACACACACACACACACACACACACACACACACACACACACACACACACACACACACACACACACACACACACACACACACACACAACAACCAGCGAAGGGAGGAAATACACAAAAAAAGGAATATAATTAACCTAAAGGGATCCTAAACACACACACGAGTTAAAAAGGAAAGATTTTTCTGTTTTTAAACAAGTTTTTGAGAACTTATCTGAAAGTCGCCAGGAGCTCTGCAATCCAGCTCTCCTAAAAGCGGCAAACTAGATCTGAGGTCAATCAGGGTTGGCAGGGGATTATGGGTAAGGGGAGGAGCTAGGAGCTCGGATCCATAAGCTGTAAAATAAGTTGCCGGCTCGGATCCGAAGTCGGATCCAAGACCCACAGATTGCTGACAAATGAAGTCCCTACTTCAGATCTGATAATTAGTAGGACATAAAAAATATTGCATTATAAAGTATCAGAGGAAATAAGAAAAGTTTTGGAAGAGAGACTGGAAAAGCAATTTACAACAGAACAATGGGAGGACATATGCATGGCTCTCAAGTACTCTACAAAGTCCGGATGGTTTAGATCTTTGCTTAGAAGTGTTTGCATAGGTATTTTTGTACCCCAATCAGACTTCAAATACATTTTTCTCAGGTAGATGGCAAATGTTAAGGTGTGATGAGGAAGACATAAGAAGTTATGTACTCACCATAACGTTCCATCTGAGTAGGTAGCTTCATTTGTCTGCAACCTGTGGGCCTTGGATCCGATATCGGATCCGAGCTGGCAACTTGTTTCATAGCTAATGGATCCGAGCTCCTAGCTCCTCCCCTCACCCATAATCCCCTGCCAACCCTCCATGACCTCAGATCGAGTTTGCCCCTCAATATGTACCCAAAAAGGGTATTCCAACTAACATAGATCCGCTGAAGGCCAGGGGGAAGGAGGGGGGGGGATGGTTGCAAACAAATGAAGCTACCTACTCAGATGGAACGTTATGGTGAGTACATAACTTCTTAATCTGAAGTAGGGACATCATTTGTCAGCAACCTGTGGGTCAGGGTCCCCAGCTACCTGAATCTTGGGTGGCCATCATGGAAGGATATTGCGGAGCACCGCAAAGCCAAAGGATGCTCTCCCTCTAGAAATCACGTCCAGTTTGTAGTGGTTAATAAAGGTATGAGATAAGGCCCAAGTGGCTGCCGAACAAATATCATCCAATGGAACTCTAGATTTGAAGGCCACAGAAGTAGAGATGGAACGAGTGGAATGTGCACAAACTCCTTCAGGTGCGGGTCTCCCAGAGGCTTGGTACGCTAATAGGATACATTGTGAAATCCAGCGTGATAGAGATACTTTTGATATTGCTTTCCCCAAATTAAATTTGGCAAAGGAAACGAACAGCTGGTCGGATTGTCTATGACCGGCTGTTCTATGAGTATAAAAATGTAGCTGCCTATGAACATCTAATGAGTGCACCTTGTACTCTCCTTTATTCTGATATTTAGGAAAGAAAACCAGTAAATTTATGGATTGATTTATATTGGTTTCTGATGCTATTTTGGGAAGGAAAGAGGGATTGATCCTGAGGTAGACTCTGTCCCGATGAAAGATCAAATAAGGAGGCTTCACAGAAAGAGCTTGAAGCTCCGAAACTCTTTTCGCAAAAGTAATGGCTACAAGGAATGCTGTTTTCCAGGACAAGTATTTGAGATCTACTGAAGCAGCAGGTTCAAAAGGTGGAGCAGTCAAGGCTTGAAGAACTAGTGAAAGATCCCAAGGTGGTACGGCTTCTTTTATAGGGGGTCTAAGCAAAAAGGTGCCCTTGAGAAAGGTTTTACACAACCTGGCCGACATCAAGGGCCCTGTATCATGTCCCACATGGTAATGGGAGATGGCAGCCAATTGCACTTTGACAGTTGAGCAACTAGCACCTTCCTGAAAAAGTTCGGTTAGGAAGTCTAATATGGATGGAAGAGGAGCCGTAAAGGGATCTAGATTATGAAGCTCCACCCAGATGGAGAAATGTTTCCATTTACTGCGGTACACTTTCCTGGTGGAGGGCTTATGCGCTGCCACAAGGATGGCTTTGACTGGTGAAGAGATACCGGGAGTCCTAACTAGGAGTGGAACTGGAGCAACCAAGTTGTCAGCTTCAGATTGTCCAGATTTGGGGTCGGTAAGTCCGACGGATGGGAGATTAGATCCGGACTGGGATCCAGAATCCAAGGGGGATTCACTAGGTGAGACCACAGGTAAGGGAACGAAATTTGCTGAGGCCAGAATGGGGCAATGAGGATCATCCTGCTCCCCAACCGCGAGGCTTTCTGTAAGAGTTGCAGCATCAGGGGTAGAGGAGGATAGGCATAAAGTAGACCGGGTGGCCAAGCATGCACCAGAGCGTCTCTTGGAGTTTCCCCTGGAGGGGGAATCAGAGCGAAGAAATTGCCGCATTTGGTGTTTGAGGGAGAGGCAAAAAGATCGCAGCAGGGTTGCCCCCATACTGCGAATATCTGCTTCGCTACTAGTGGGTTGAGACCACTCGTACGGGGTAAGAAGGGTGCGACTGAGTTTGTCCGCTAGGATGTTGGCCCGCTCTGGAATGTGCATTGCAATCAGAAAGTGGTTGGTGGAGATCGCCCATTCCCACACTCTCATGGCTTCGCGGCATAGAGGGTAAGACCTGGTTCCCCCCTGTTTGTTGATGTACCAGACAACCGACATGTTGTCTGACTGAATTGCAATCGTTCCTACGGGGAGGAGATCCTGAAGTGCTTGCAACGCGTACAGCACCGCTCTCATCTCCAGAATGTTGATATGCAGGGAGGTCTCTGTATCGTTCCACGTGCCTTGGACCGTCCTGCCTGAATAATGCCCCCCCCCCACCCGAGGCGGGAGGCGTCCGTGGTCACCGTGGCGAGAGGGTGAGAGGTTCAGAAGGGTCGGCCCGTATGGAGGTCCGGAGCATGGAGCCACCATAATAGAGCCCTCCTGCAGGCCTTGCTGATAGCAATGGGGTGATGGAGAGGAAAAGACAGAAAGGACCATTGTACTAGAAGGGTCCATTGCAGTACCCGCATGTTCAGACAGGCGCATGGAAGGAGCATTATCACTGCCGCCATGGAGCCCAGCGCCCTCAGGACCAATTCCGCCGGTGGGGTCTCTGACTGGAGGATAGCCCGCACATGAAGTTGCAAATTCCGAAGTCATTCGGACGTTAGAAAGGCTCGTAGCTCTCTGGTGTCTATTCTGGCTCCTATGAATTCTATGGCTTGTGTCGGGGGCCAGAAAGGATTTGTCGGCATTGATGGTGATGCTTAACTGTGGGGCTAGGCGGAGAAAGAAATCTCTGGCTGAGCAAAGTAGATGCCTTGTTGGGGCGGTCAGGAGCCAGTCATCCAGGTACAGAAAGACCTGTATTCCCTGGAGTCTCAGGAGGGCCGCAATCACTGCTAATACCTTGGTGAACACCCTGGGGGCTGTGGTGAGGCCAAAGGGAAGGACCCTGAACTGGTAGTGACTGGCTCCCAGCCGGAAGCGGAGGAACCTCCTGGATCTTCTGTCCATTAGAATGTGGTAGTACGTATCCTTGAGGTCTATAGAGCACATCCAATCGTTCTCCCTTAGAAGGGGGAGAATAGATTGAAGAGTGACCATTTGGAATTTTTCCTTGGTTACTGACAGGTTCAAGCGGGACAGGTCTAGAATCGGTCTCAAGTCCCCAGTCTTTTTTGGCACCAAAAAGAACCTGGAGTAGAACCCTAATCCGAGCTGGTCTTGGGGGATGGGCTGGATGGCTCTTTTTCTTAGCAGCTGCTGAATTTCTGCGGCTGCAGCCTCCCTCTGATCGGGTGGCACATCGGGGAGGTTCTTGAATTTGGGAACATGAAGTAATGGGATTTTGCACCCTCTGGATATAATTCGAAGCACCCAGCGGTCTGTCGTAATGGACTCCCATGCCGCTAGGTGCTCCGAGAAGCGCCCCCCAACTGCCTCCAGAGTGGAGCAGTCGGGCAACCCTTCAGGACTGCTGCGTGAGCCGGTCAGAGAAAGGTTCTCTGGACCCAAAGTTTCTCGGAGCCCCTCTGCCCCTGGGGCGGCGCCCTCCCTGTCCTCCTCTGCCACGGAAGGACTGGTTGTCCGGAGCGGGTTGGGAATGTTGAGATTTCCGGAACCACATCTTCTTCTGACCCTTTTGGTTCTTCGAAAAGGACCGCTGGGGAGCAGAGAAGCGGACTCCGACGGCAGACAATGTCTTCCCGTCCTTCTCGCTCTGGACAAGTGTCTCGCGAACCGTTTTGCCAAACAGGGCAGAACCATCGAAAGGGGCGTTCGCAAAAGACGCTTTAAAGGGCTCCGCAAAGTCACAATGACGGAGCCAGGCCTGACGTCTCATGACTAGGCCCGCTCCGCTAGCCCTAGCGGCTCCCTTGGTGGCATGGGACAATAGCCGCATAGAGGTATTTGAAATGGATCTCAGAGTGGCCATTCGGGTGGAGTACAATTGTTTGTCCTCTGCCGACATGGACTCAGGGGGGGAGGCAGCGTATTCTTTGATAAGATCCCACTGCATCCTGATGACATGTGCCATATAGTTCAGAGACCTTACCGAGAAGGTCGCTGAACTAAAAACTCGCTTCCCTAAGCGGTCCATTGAGCGGGACTCCTTGCTCGGTGGATGGACTGAGGGGCTCTCCTGAGCTAGTTCCCTCTTTGTGGCTGCTGCCGTCAACATGGCATCTATGGGGGGACCCTTGCTCCAGTGCGACCGGTCTGAGGGGGGGCTTAGTATCCTGTCCGGGCATTTGGGTATTGGCTCCACGGTGTCCCGGTCCTTCCACGCCCTGGTGGTAATAAGGTCCACCAAGGGGTCGGCCGGAGGGGACACCCAAGAGGTAGACGGGCCTGCTTCGAATGCCTCCAGAAACACGGACTCGTCGGAGGAAGGCTTGGGGGCAGACCACCCACCTCTGATCCTTAGCATCTCCATGATGTCTCTAAAGGAGACATCCTCAGGGGGTGATCTTGGGGAGCCTTCCCCTTCATCCAAGTCCGTGTCCTCAGTTAAGGACTCAGGGGAGTCCACGTGCCTCCTCTTGCACTTATGCTTGCGGGGCACTTCCTCGGGGGGGTTGTCTGAGGAGGCCTCGCCAGCAACATCCTGTTCCAATGGAACTACCTGGGACATTGAAGCAGGCTGTCCCTTAGGCCGGGTGATCTAAGCCTGGCCCAGCAGAGAGGGAGTGCAGGGTGGAGCAGAGACAAGGGCCAGGGGTCCGGATGCTCTCAACAGAGCCCTCTCCACTACATCGAAGGCCGAGGGGGAACCACTCTCTCTAGGCTCCCACTCGGATCCGATGAAGGGATCGGAACGGGCGCCAAGACCATCGGATCGGAAGGACCAGTGCGCTCCGACCTGGACGGAGCTGAAGGAACACTGAATCCCTCGAATCCGAAGCTCGGGCCACGGCTCCGAGAGGTCGGATCCGACAGGCTCGAGGGCAGGGTCGGATCCGAAGTACCAAGTACTGTCGGCACCGACCCACTCCCGGCTCCAACGCTGCTTGGCTCCAAACGCTCCGAACCCGGGTAGCGGGTCGGAGAAGGAGCAATTGGAGCGAAAAATGGTGTCGAGCTCCCCCGCGAAGGGGGGGGGGGAGCACTCCCATCTGCAGCTGGGCCTGGATGAATCTTCACATCATCCGGTCCAAGTCTGCATCAGACATGCTGAACTTTGATCTCGAAGAGGCCACCGAGGCAGGCCTGGAGTGCCGCCTCGATGACCTCGATGGAGATCGGGCCTCCTCCTCCTCGGCCCCTCGGGAGAAACAAGGAGATCGGAGCCGAGGAGGAGGAGACCTAGAAGCAGTGGAAGGAGAAGCCCGCTTAGCTGGCAGGGCCGAAGCGGTGCTTCTCCCTTCATTTCTCCCTCCTAGCCTCCCTGTCCTCTGGCGCTTTAGCGGGAGTTTGAGTCCTGGCCGAAGGAAGGGGGGCAGGAGTGGTAACAACCACAGCCTGTGGTAGTGCCACGGGAGCCGCGGAGGCCGGAGCCGAGTCCGGGGACAAAAGTCCCACCAGGACCAGCTTCGACCTCCGCTCTTTCAGTGCCCTGGGGTTGAACGCTGCACAAATGGTACAGCCTGAGGTGAGGTGTTCAATCCCAAGGCACGAGCACCAGTGTGGCCATCAGCCGGGGAGAGCTTATGGCCACACTCGGTACATTTAGAAAAAAATGGCTTTTGGGGCCTCAGCCATACTTAAAGGAAAAAAGGTAGTGCTACACAAACACACATGCCCCAAAAACACAACACACAGACACACACTCACTAACGACCAGCGAAGGGAGGGAAAAAACTAAGTAAAGAAAAATTTTTTATACTACAGGGAACCTAACTCTTACACACTTTATTTTTTTAAAAATAAGGTAGAGAATTTGACAGAAAAAACAGACTTAACTGACGATTTTTTTCTGAGCTCAATGGAATCCAGCTATCCACAAGCGCGGCAAACTAGATCGGAGGTCATGGAGGGTTGGCAGGGGATTATGGGTGAGGGGAGGAGCAAGGAACTCAGATCCATTAGCTATGAAACAAGTTGCCGGCTCGGATCCGATATCGGATCCAAGACCCACAGGTTGCTGACAAATGAAGTCCCTACTTCAGATGAGGAGTTTACTAGTTTGTGGGCAAGTGTGAGTGTAATGAGCTGGCAGATTTTAAAAACTCCCTACAGATTACTTGGTCAGAAATATAGGGTGATCAACTGGCTGTAATTAAGGATAATTTTTATGAGCTGAGACACAGGATCTGAATTGCCTAGGCACAGAAAACCCTTAAGTTTAATTATGTGGTTGCCAAAAAAGCAATTACTAGAACATGTACATCAAAGTCCAAACCAACTTTATTTGAAATATTGAATATTATAAAAAAGATAAAAGAACTAGAAGAGGGATATTTAGAAAAGGGAAGCAACAAATTACATACAAATACATGGAAATTTGGGAACAATACATACATAATAATGTTGAGGAGGAGGAGTCAGGTTTAAGGGAAGTCAGGAATTAAGCAATATATGTAATTTTAAACTAATGAAAATTATAAGGAAAAGATATGTGATATATAATGTATGTAATGGGAAAAAATGTTAAAAAATGTTCTGTTTTCTGTTAACATATGTTTGCCTATTGTTAAGTGATAATTCAATAAAAGTGTTTTTAAAAAAAAAAAAAAAAGTACTACTAGTTTTCTCTATGGTGTTATCTATATATATTATTGCTACAAGTCATACATGCACTGAGGACTCCCTCACTTTTGTGACCACATGGAAGAAAAACAATACTAGTCCTCTTGTAGGACCTATGTGAAAGTCTCTTTCTGTGCTTCAATAGGTTGTGGACATATGGATCAGGTTTGACAAAAGTCAATTGTGTGCAAGTAAACAAATCGTGACATAATTATATGCACACATACGCTTTTAAATGTGAGATTTTTTTTTTTTTATTGAGGGGTTAGGGTTTTTGCTATGGCTGTATGAGTGCAGGTATAATTTTAAATACTTTAAATGTTTATTTTATGGTTACTTATACGATTGCATACACAAACATATATAATACTGTATGTGTACACATACGAATAGGTATGTAGTAATGTAAAGTATATTTAATAAATAGATTTTTGTTAGGGTGACATGCATGTGAATATTTATGGTTTTGCTTTACTGTTGTGCTTTATTATTGTATGCCAGTGTGCTATTTTTGCAACATTGTGTCAAATTGTAATGCATTTATCCGTCAATATGTTTTGTGGTATTGATTGTTAGTTTTTGCTACTGTATGTGCATAAGTGTGGGTTTGTTTTTGCCTGGGGTGGATGTTGGGGTTAATGCTGGTTTTCTGCAGTGGTTGTTTTTATGTTACGTTATATGTGGCTGTGTGTATTTTTAATCACAGGTAACAAGTGTATGCATGTAAATGTTTTGTCCAGGAAGTGGCTGATAAAAAGGTCCAAAACCTGTCTAGCCATCAAGTTAATACACAAAAATTATACTGCAGTTATTATAGTGTTAAAACATGCAAGTATGATTGCTAATTATGAGTATTATTTATTTTTCTGAGCTTTGTGTTTACTCATCATTTCATTTATAGCATCATAGGAGATTACTAGGCTATTTCATTTTCTTTTCTTTCTTTTTGTTGGGAAGACCAACAGGGTTTTTAGAGACAGGATAAGGGAACACATGTACAATGTTAGGAAGAAGACAGATAATAATGCACTCTCGAAACACATTATACAGACAGGGGATACACATAGGTTTAACTTCAGAGTCTTGGATGTTGTTACACCACACATTAGAGAAGGTGATATTAGGAACCATACTGAATATTGGGAGACAAGTTGGATCATCATTCTTAGAGCTGACAGGGGGAAAGGACTGAATGAAAGGGCATCCATCAAACCTTTACTTAAAAAATGGAGGGTGCAGAAATAAGAGTAATATTCATATATTATTATGCATTGAATTATTATTTTTCAATGATTTATTTTTTCTATGATACTATGTGTTAAAGATTGTGACCGTTTTTAATACTATCTTTTTAAAAGTTTGTATGGATTAATTGAGGCATGAATGTGATTGGATAATGAATTTTATATATTTACGGGTTGTCTGATGTTTTGTTAGATGATCTGATGAAGCTGATTAGCGAAAGCACTAATCTATTACCGTATCTTTTGCTTTTAACAATAAATTTACGCACAAAGAAGAAAAGGAATTGCCTGGTTGTTTCGTTGTGAACTTTGGTTGTGGTTTAGTATGCATGTAAATGTTTTGTCCAGGAAGTGGCTGATAAAAGGTCCAAAACCTCTCTAGCCATCAAATTAATACACAAAAAATATACTGGAGTTATTACAGTGTTAAAACATGCAAGTATGATTGCTAATTGTGAGTATCATTTATTTTTTCTGATCTTTGTGTTTACTCATCATTTCATTTATGGGATCATAGGAGATTACTAGGCGATTTTCTTTTCTTTCTTTTTGTTTGCAGATGGTCATGTTTGATTTCTTCTATCATAGGTAGGTACTAGGCTATTGGCCCAAGGGCCTACATAAGCCTAGCCAACAAGGTTCCCTGGCTTACTTCACCCAAGAAAGTTATCTTCCTGTGCCACTGTCGAGCAGAGACACAGAAGTGATCCCCGGGGTGTATTTCCTATTTCCCATCCACTCATCAAGATTTTTCTTGAAGAGTGCTAATGAAGAACTTTGCTTGACAGAGATGGGTAGCCTGTTCCAGAGTATGGGAAGTCTCTGGGACAGGAATCTATCCCTCCAGCATGTCCTGTTTATTGTGGTGACAAGGTTTAGGTCCCTAGAGTGTGTAGCTCGGAGTGATTGGGATTTCTTTAGGTGTAGCATGTCCAACAACTCTGGGTTTGACATAGCTTTATATGTTAGGCAGAGATCACCTCAAAGTAGGTGATATGCTACGGAGTAAAGCTGGAGTTTTTTGAGGCGGTCAGTGTAGGGCATTTGTTTGAGGCCAGTAGTCCTCTTTGTGAGGTACTTCTGTGGCCTTTACAGCTGCTGCAGATGTCTTGTGAGGTACATTCCAAAAGGAGCGTTGTACTCTATAATGGGTCTAATGAGTGTCGAGTACAGGAAAACAATGACCTCTTTTTTCCTGGATGAGAACCCTTTTATGATGGTGTGCCACGTAGAAGTACTTCCTGACAACTGTGGCGATGTGACTATCAAAGGAGAGACTACTGTCCACCTGGGTCCCAAGGTCTCTTATCACACATTCGGTGTTAAGTAGATTGCTGCCTATGTGGTAGTTCATGGGTACAGAGTTTTTACCAAAGGGGATGACAATGCACTTTTTGGCAATGAGCTTGAGGCCATGGCTCTGACACCAGGCATCTGTCTCAGCGAGGCCCTTCTGTAGGATGTCCACATCATTTGGGGACTGGACTATGGCTCCTAGTTTGCAGTCATCTGCGAACTTCATTAGCCAGAGGCCTTCCTGTGTTTGGTATCTACTTCTCTGAAGTACAGGCTAACAGGAGAGGTCCCAGGACGGAACTCTGTGGTACTCCACTTGTCACTGCTTTGAGGTCAGATTTGGAGTCTGCAACTTTTACAGTGTGGGTTCTGCCAGTGAATCAGTTGGCAACCCATCTTGTGTCGTAGGGATTTATACCTAGTTTAGTGAGTTTAGCTATAATTCCAGAATGGGGGATGGTGTCGATAGACTTGGCGAAGCCAAGATAGGCTATGTGAACCACCTTACCCTCATCTACGGCTTTGGTGACTGCCTCACAGAAGTCAATCAGGTTCAGGAGGCATGATCTACCTTTCACAAACCTGAACTGGGTGGGATCCAGAGTTTGGAGGTTATCAATGTCTTTGTTTAGGAGTTCCATGATGATACGTTCCATGGCCTTGCAGACCAAGCTAGTCAGGCTAATAGATCGATAGTTCCCGGGATCAGTGGTGGCTCCCCCTTTGTGGAGTGGGATAACTGTTGTTGTGTGCCATTCAGTGGGCGCAAAGCCTGATGCAAGGCTATTATTGAACATGGTGCTTAAGTGGGGAGTCAGTTAGTTCTGAAGTTCATGTAAAACGCAGCCTGGGATGTTGTTCGGTCCCATGGATGCTGTGTTTTTGGCTTTAGAGAGTGCAGCTTTTACCTGCATAGTTGTGATTACAGGGACTCTGCATTCTTCCTGTATAGATATGGGCCCTTTAGGGAGTGAGGGGGGGTGGGGTAAAGTTAGCACTGAACCTAACTGCCAGGATGCTGGCAATATCAGTTGGTTCTGTAATTTTCGTGCCTTTGTGCTGTAACTCAGAGCAGATCTGGCTGTTGCCATAGAGATTCTTGACTTAGCTATAGAATGCGTTGTGGTTGTCCTTAGAATTAGTGGCAATTTTGTTTTCATAGCTAGCTTTGAAGGATCTTATAAGGGATCTCAGCTTCTTACAGAGGCTGACCAGGGAGCTCCTCCACTCATGAGATTTTACTCTCTTTTGCAACAGTTTCTTCCTTCTGTTGTACAGTTTGTTTATGGCAGGGGACCACCAGATTGGCTTCCTTTTTTGGAGGATAGTGTCTTGGTTCTGTTTGGGATAGCACGATCCATGCACTCGTGTTAAGTGCTTATAGAGAGTGCATTTGTGTAGGATTTAGCAGTTGTAACTGTATTGTCCATCTGCATGGGTGTCATGAAGTTCACCACTTCTGTCTTAAGAAGCATGAAGTTGGCTTTGGAGACATTTTTTACCATGGTTTCCTTAATGGGGGGATGGGGCGGGATGTGGATATCAAGGGTGATTAGCTTATGGTCGGATTGGACCAACGAGAAGTTGACTTCAGGTGTGGAACACCGGTCACTCATGTTGGTAATGACTAGGTCAAAGATATTGTTGCCCCTGGTGGGGGTGTGGATAAGTTGATCCAGGGCATTGGAGTTTATGAATTCCAGAAAGCGTTGAGTTAAGGAGTTGGTACACAAGTAGTTTTCCCAGTTAATGGTGGGGTAGTTGAAGTCGCCCATTATTAGGGTGTTTGGTTGAACCCTAATATTTTCCAGTACATTAAGAAAAGAGGAGTGAGAATCCTGGGCCATGGTGGGGGATCTGTAACTAGCTACAATTTGGATTGCAGTTTTGCCCAGAGTTAGTGCAACTAGCCTGGAGGTGTGGATATCCTTAATGAATATGGACACACCTCCGCCTTTGGTGTTTCGGTCCAGGTTACATGGCCGAAAAGTGTGGTATGAGTTATAGCCTGGTAGTGCAAGGGTGCTCTCTGGAGCCTTGAACCAGGTCTCAGTCACTGCACAGATATCGATGTTCTCCATTTTAAGGAGTGCCTCGAGTGAGTGCATTTTCAGATTTAGACTTCTAGCACTGAGTAGCATTACCCTCAGTTTTTGCTTGCCTGTTCCTGTTACGGTGGTGAATTTGTTATTTGAACCTTGCCTATCCATTATTTTTTTCCAAGTCAAAATTTTACTTGCAATTTCAATGTGGTGTTTATGTACTTGCATATAGATATATATGCATCTCATTTACTACATATATATATATATATATATATATATATATATATATATATATATATATATATATATATATGTGTGTGTGTGTGTGTGTGTGTATATAGAGACAGAGACACACAGTGGATATAAAAAGTGTACAACCCCCTGTTAAAATACCAGGTTTTTGTAATATAAAAAATGAGACCACAATAAATCATTTCAAAACATTTCCCACCTTTAATGTGACCTATAACCTGTACAATTCAATTGAAAAAACAACTCTGAGGGGAAAAAATATAAAAATTAAAAAATGTAGACTACGATTGCATAACTGTGTACACCCTTAAATTAATACTTTGTTAAAGCAACTTTTGATTTAATTGCATCTTCTTGGGTAAGGATCTATCAGCATGGCACATCTTGATTTGGCAATATTTGCCCACTCTTCCTTGCAAAAGTGCTCCAAATCTGTCTAATTGGGAGGGCATCTCTTGTGCACAGCCTTCTTCAGGTCACCCAGCAGATTTTCTATTAGATTTAGGTCTGGGCCATTCCAAAACTTAAATTTTCTTCTGGTGAAGCCATTCTTTTGTTGATTTGAATGTATGCTTGGGGTCATTGTCATACTGAAAGGTGAAATTCCTCCATCTTCAGCTTTCTAGCAGGCGCCTGAAAGTTTTGGGCCAAAAGTGACCGGTATTTGAAACTGTTCATAATATCTTTCACCTTGACTAAAGCCCCAGTTCCAGCTGAAGAAAATCAACCCCAATTTATTGTTATTTATTTATTTATTCATTTACATTTGCTGACCGGGAGTGTCCGAGTGGACGTAGGTCCATTTTCAGTGGAGGCCCGGAGAGAAAAGCTCCACTGTTAAAAATATATAGACAGTAGTTACATTGGATTTACATAGCAATTAACAATTACAAACATAGTTACATGAAGAACATAGTACATCAGTAGACAATTAGAATTTTTATTATCTGCGAGGTACGTAACAGACATTAACAATTGTTACAATAAGAAGCTCCTGATGTATAATAAGTAGTTAGGCTTATGAGCATCCGGGTTTGCTATAATCAAGGTAGTTAGTGGGGTGTAAAGAAAGGTAGTAGGTGGATGGGGTGGGTGATATTAGAGGGGAAGCTGTAAGGGCATAGCCACCGTGTTTTTAGGTGTGCTTTTAGTTAAGTTTTGAAGTGGGTGCATGATGGTACAGAGGTAATTGTGGGTGGGAGGAAGTTCCATAATTTGGCTATGGCGGAAAAGAATAGTGCTTCTCCAGCAGTTATTGCCTTTAGGTGACCTGTACGTGATTTTAGTGGTCTGGTGGTGCGACAGGGTTGGAGTAGATTCTGGAGGGATGGGACTTTTAGTGGATGGTTTACTAGTTTGTGGGCGAGTTTGAGTTGATACCATTGAAGGAGGTGAGGGAGTTCAAGCCAGCCCCTGTGGCGAATTTGGTGATTTTGTTGTATCAGGTCTCGAGCTTGTTTAGATCGCATTGCCTTAGGTTGGTATATATTGGAGAGGCTTAAAGTAGGGTGGAGATAAGGTGGGAATTTGCTATTGAAATCTTTGCTGCTTTGGTGAGAAGTTGCTTATTTCTGTATAACGCTACTAGTTTTTTGTGGACTTTTTTATGGTCATGGATATGTGAATGTCAAATTTTAGTTTATTGTCTATTTCCACTCCTAGCAATTTGGTGTGTTCGGTTGGGTGTATAGTGATGTTGTCTTTTGCTGTGATGTTAAAGTGAGAGTTGTTTTGAGTATGTTTGGTGGGTTGGAAGATGAGTAGTTGAGTTTTGTTTGGGTTTAGTATTAATTGGGCATCGGATAACCAAGTTTCCACAGAGGAAAAGACTTCCCGAGTGACTTTTTGCAGTTTGGGTAGGGACTGGGCTGAGCAGATGATGGCGGAGTCATGTGCAGTTTTGGTTGGGACTGGGCTGAGCAGATGATGGTTGAGTCATGTGCATATTGTATGAGTGTGCCATGTTTGGTGGTACAGGATAGATTATTGGAGAAAATAGAGAAGAGTAAGGGTCCAAGGATGGATCCTTGGGGAACCCTTATAGAGACAGGTAGTTGGGAAGATATGTCATTCTTCCATACAATGGACTGTTGGCAGTTAGACAGGTAACTCTGAAACCAGATGGTGACTGACTAAAAGAAGGATAGGTTATTAAGGACAGAGATGAGCTGTTTGTGTGGGACCATGTTGAATGCTTTAGATAGGTCTAGGAATGTAGCAGAGGAGAGCATTGTTTTTATGCTGAAGGATAATGTTAGTAAAGGAGACTAAGGCAGTGGTGGTGCTATGGTTTGGTCGGAAACCATGCTGAGTATTGGAAAGGAAGTTGTTAGTAAGGAGGTAGTCAACTCCAAAGCATGATACTGCCACCACCATGGTTCACTGTGGGGATGGTGTTCTTTTGGTGATGCGAAGTGTTGCATTTGCACCAAACATACCTTCTTTTTTGAGGAATTGTGGCCAAAAAGTTCAACCTTAGTCTCATCAGACCATAACATATTTTCCCCAAATGCTTTGGGGAGGCTTGATGCATTGTTTTGCAAATTTTAGCCAGGCCTGGATGTTATTCTGTGTAAGAAAAAGCTTCCATCTTGCAACCCTACCCCATAGTCCAGACATATGGAGAATACGGGAGATTGCTGTCACATGCAGTACACAACCAGTACTTGCCAGTAATTCCTGCAGCTCCTTCAGTGTTGCTGTAGGTCTCTTGGCAACCTCCATGACCAGTTTTCATCTCGTCTTTTCATCAATTTTGGAGGGACGTCCAGTTCTTTGCAACGTCACTATTGTCCCACATTTTCTTCACTTTTTGATGACTGTCTTCACTTTGTTCCATGGTATAGCCAATGCTGTGGAAATTTTTTTGTACCCTTTTCCTGACTGATACCTTTCACCAATGAGATCCCTTTGATGCTTTGTAAGCTCTGTGAACCATGGCTTTTGCTGTAGCAGGCAACTGAGTAAATGTCAGGAAAATCCTACTAGGACAGCTGAACTTTATTTGGGGTTAATCAGAGTCTCTTTAATTGATGGCAGGTATGTACCCAAAAAAGACTGAATGCTGTAATTAAATCAAACGGGCTTCAACAAAGTATTAGTTTAAGGGTACACACACACAACAAAGTATTATTTTAAGGGTGTGCACACTTATGCAACCAGCTTATTGTATGTTTTTATTTTTTATATTTTTCCCCTAACAGATTTGTTTTTCAATTAAAATTAAAGGTGGGAAAAGTTTTGAAATGATTTATTGTGGTCTCATTTTTTATATCACAACAACCTGACATTTTAACAGGGGTGTTTTCCAATTTGAGGCTTTTCTTAACTTTGTTTCAGTCTCTCTGGCCGTTACTTCTTTCCATTTCATATCCTGTACCTTTAAACTTCTTATTCTTTCTTTTACTTCTTCTGTCCATTTAGCATCTTTGTTATGTTCCACAGAATCTTCATAGATACTTCTCTAAAATTTATGTATTTCTTCTTTTTTTGGTGGTTTTTTGGTGGTCTTTCAATTCCTTTTACCTTATTTCCCAATTCTCTATAAAACTTTTTTGGATCATAAATAAATTGCTTATTTTGTACTTTTCCTTTATATTTATCTGTTATCTTCGAAGATGTTCTTTGTGTTTCACTGTTGCAGTCATTATATTTGGGTAATCTGCTTGCAGGTTGCCCTCAGTCGGCCTGATTAACAAAGTCTTGAGTCCTGCGTCGGTTGCTGTCCCTTCTTCCATGACGTCAGGTCGTCAGGGGTATAAAACATGCAGCAGACGCCATTACATTAGTCTTTCTTGCCATGTGGTGCCCGAAGCAGAAGCAGTTCACAAGTGCCAGTTGGCAGACTCCTGAAATTTTTGTTTTCGAGTTTCAAAACTGAAGTCTTCAACTAAAAGCTAAGTACCCCGTTGGGGAAACTTTTCTTGCTCCTTACCAATGTCAGAAAAAGTTAATAATTGCATTACTTGTGGAAAGCAAATACCTCAAAGATTTTCATCCGTACTGTATTCCTTGCCTAGGCCCCGACCACGACGTACCTTGCTGTCAGTTTTGTGCTTTATTTAGATCAGCACATTATCCATCGTCAGTATATTTTTGCCTCTAAATATTTCAGTTCTCGGTTTAATTATCCAGAAATGTCACTGGTTAGCCATCCGACTACCGGGAATCTGAAAAAATGCAAAGATAAAGACAGACAGAGACAGGCCGCCGAGGTCCAAAATTGCTGACGACACTTCTCCTAAGCCAGTCGCCAGTTCACCGGTACTCAGTGAGGTGCTTTCGCAGCCCCTGATGCCCGCTACTTCTGATTCGCAGGCCTCTACTAAGACCCATTCGGAGTCCGGTATGCTGAGAGATACTTCAGCTATGGAACCCGCGATGTCTCTACCTTGGATGGGTCCGGCGCCGCTGTGCAAGCACCGGCTTCTGAGGGTGTACTCAGGCCTACGGACTAGCATATTAAACAGACGCCTCCTTCATTACTAAGGCCTAAATCTTGATCCACGTCTAAAAAAATGACATGCTCAGGCCTCTATGCCTAAAAAACAAATGATAAAAATGGCTGAAGATCTAATAACTCTAATCAGGGGTAGCCAACCCCCGCTCCCCCCAAGAGGCCTAGGGCTGTGCTTGATTATGAATCTTCTGATCAGGATTCTGTTTTTTCTGACTCTTCTGATGACCTGGATTTGTCCTTACCTACTTATGAGGATTCTGATGCAGAGGACTCTATTCCCTCTGCTTCCCCTCCTGACTATTTTTCTTTTGGGGAAACCTTACATAGTCTAAGGGAGCATTTTCACTGGGAAAGCCAGGAATTTTCCAATTCAAAAAAGAGGCTTAGGGATTTCATTCTACTACCTCAGCATAGGCCTTTGGCTATTCCTCCTGTACTAGACATTGCTGATGATGCTTTCTCGGGATCCAGTTTGGCCCCTGATTCCCTGCCTCCTGCTCCCAATAAATCTGACAGATACTACAGGGTCCCGGAGTCCCACAAGTTCCTTTTCAAAAATCCTCTTGCAGATCCAGACACTATTTCACAGGGGCCCAAGGGCATTAAGGCTTCTACTTCTAAAAATCCTACCCCTTCTAATAGAGACTCCAGGGTGCTGGATAGATGGGGTAAAAAGGTTTACACTTCAGCAACCTTGGCCATTAGAGCTTTAAACTGCCAATTTCATATGTTAAAATATCAGCAACATATTATTGGACTGCTTAAACAGAAAATGATGTTGATTCCTGACTTGTGTGGAAAATAAAGACTTACAGGATTTAATGCATTCTGCTGAACAAGTTGGAAAACATATTTGCAATATGGTTTTGATTCTTTAGAGGCCTCTTCCAGGGCTGCTGTTACTGGGTCTGTGCTTAGAAGGCATGCTTGGCTTAAGGAGCAATCTTTGCCTGATCATGTTAAAGCTAAATTGTTGAATGCTCCTTTAAATCAGGACCACCTGTTTGGCAACAAGGCTGAATCTATGCAAACTGCTACAACTTCAGCCTCCTAGATTTAGTAGGCACTGGCCCTCTAAGAATTAATCCTTTCAAGCCCCTTCCAGGTCTTCTCAAGCCAAACCCAGACACAGCAAAACCCCCAGGTTTCAGTCCCAGGGGACTCACAGAACTAAGCAGTGGGGGGCCTCCACTTCCAAGTCTGGGAATAAGAAGACTCCCTCCTATGGTAAACTGACTTACTTTTAAAATTTCCAAGCACTTATCTTCTAACTGCCCCTTTGGGGGGAAAGATTGCTCTTCATGCAAAGAACTGGGAACTCATTACCCAGGACAAATGGGTTTTTAATATTGTGTCCCAGGGATACAGATTTCACTTCCACACGTTGCCAACGCCAAGTGGGTGGCTGGACCTACCCCCAAATCAGGTGGCAGAGGCTCAAAAACAAGTATTTTCTCTCTTAAGCATGGGGGCTATTCAACTGGTACCAGAAGAGGAAAAGTGACAAGGTTTCTACTTGAGACTTTTCCTGGTACCCAGAAAAGACAAATCACGGCGTCCAATCCTGGACCTGTCTACTCTAAACATCTTTCTGGAGATTCCAAAATTCAAGATGCTGACTCTTCACCAATTACTTCCTATGCTAGGCAGAGACGCCTGGTTGGCAACACTAGAGCTTTAAAAGAAGCATACCTGCACATCCCAATCAGGGAATCTTGCAGAAGATACCTACACTTCAAAGCAGGCTACACGCACTATCAGTTCTTTGCACTGCCCTTTGGCTTATCTACAGCGCCCAGGGTATTCACAAAGTGCCTAGCTCCAGTTATTGCATTTTGCAGGCAAAGAAGTATTCGAATATACCCATACCTGGACGATTGTCTAATTCAGGCAGAAAGCCAGGGCATACTTTTGAATCATCTGGCCTTTGTAAAAAGGGTTCTAACTTGTCTGGGGTACACCATAAACGAAAAGAAATCACAACTGGTACCCTGTCAACAAATTACATTCCTGGGAGCAAGCTAGAATACAACTTCCCAGATGGCTTACCTCATGCCAGAAAAGAAAATACATTTGACAACCTACTTCAAACAAGTTGCCACAAAAACCCGGCTATCTGCAAGACAAATACTACAAGCCTTGGGGTTCATGGCCTCCTGCATTCTTCTAATTCCATACGCAAGACTGCATATGAGGAAATGTACAGTTGTGTACACTTAACATAAATGTAGATGTTAGAGTGTCTTCACTGTTGCAGTCATCACTGTAGGGCTCTTCCTGCCGGCAGGCAGCCCTCGGTCGGCCAGAATCCCAAATTCTGGGTCCGGCGTCGGCTGTGCAGTCACCCTCCCTGACGTCAGAGCGCCAGGGGTACAAAGCTCTCAGCAGACGCCATGTTCTCCAGTTTTTCTTGCCCCAGATGTCAGGTGCCCAAAAGTAAAGGCTAAAAGTAAGACAAAAAAGTAACATACAACAAACCCCATACCCTGTAGCAAATACACCTCAGAAGAAGGGTGAAGCAGGGAACCACACCAAAGAAAGTATAAGAGGGGACAGGGGGGTGGGTAACCCAGACTGCAACAGTGAAGACACTCGAACATCTACATTTATGGTAAATGTACACAACTGTACTATGTTCATCGTGTTTCACTGTTGCAGTCATCACTGTAGGGTTGAATCCCAAAGCTGATATAAAGGGTGGACGTTATTGAGTAGAAGGGGCGGCTAGAAGGCCTTGCAAGACTGCAGAAGCAAAGCCTGGCCTGGACTTAGAATAAAGAGGGAGATTATAGTGCTTAGAGAAAGTATGCATTGAACTCCAAGTTGCAGCTTCCAAAATATCTTTGGTAGGTACTCCCCTGAGAAAAGCAGCTGAAGTAGCAGCAGCTCTGGTGGAGTGAGTCCTAATTTTTCTTGGGATTTGCTTTCCATGATGAGAGTAACAAAATCTGATTCCATGAGCAATCCATTTAGAAATGGTCTGTTTTGAAATAGCCTTGCCTTGGGAATTTGCTGCATAAGAAACAAACAGTTGTTCTGTTTTCCTCATATCCTTGGTTCTGTCCAGGTAAAAACGAAGCTGTCTGTGCACGTCCAAAGAATGCAAGATCCTCTCCCCCTTATTTTGTGGATTGGGGAAAAAAGTTGGCAGGTGAATAGTTTGGTTTAAAGCCACTTTAGAAACCACTTTAGGCATGAAAGTAGGGTTAGTCCTTAAAGAAACCCTGTCTTGATGAAAAATAATGTAAGGTTCCACAGCCATGAGCGCTTGTAACTCCGAGACTCTCCTGGCTGAAGTCAAAGCCAGTAGGATAACGGTCTTCCATGATAAATACTTTATATCAGATGTGGCAGCAGGCTCAAAAGGAGGCAGAGTAAGTTTTTCCAGAACATAATTGAGGTCCCAGGCAGGAATGGGTGGTGTCCTAGGGGGGCCTTAAATTCTTTGCTCCTCTCAGATATTGTTTCAGAAGTGGATGTGAAAAAATTGGAGGATATGTATTATAATGTGCAGAGATAGCGGAGGCATGTATTTATATGGAGGAAAAAGATAAACCCTTATGTAACATGTCTGTTAGGTAATGTAAAATCAATGGAATATTTGGAATGAGAGGATCTGATTCCTGAGCATGCATCCAGGTGCAAAATCTCTTCCATTTACTTTCATAAGATTTTCTAGTGCTAGGCCTTCTGGCTTCTAGGATAACATCCATGACCTGCTTGGAAAGGGTAGGATTAATCATAGACCCTGAATACGCCAGGCTGCCAGGATGAGAGTTTTGATATGAGAGTGCAGGACCTGGCCCTGGTATTGGGACAAAAGATTTGGAATCTGAGGTAGAATCCAAGGAGGCTCCTGGGATAGATTCATCAGTGTTGAGTACCAAAATTGTGGAGGCCAATTCGGGGCTAGTAAAATCATCTTTGGTTTGTCCTGTTTTATCTTAAATAACACCCATGGAAGAAGAGGTAGGGGAGGAAAGGCATACCCAGAGAGGTTCCTCCAACTGAATGAGAGAGCATCCACTTTCCATGCTAGCTTGTGATATGTCCTTGTGCAAAAAGTCTGTAACTGGTAGTTGTGGGGAGATGCAAATAGATCTATGTCCGGGCAGCCCCAAGCTTCTGTAATCATCTTTAATATTTGGGTGTCTAGCATCCACTCGTGTGGGTCTGACAGGTTCCTGCTAAGGCTGTCTGCCAGAGTATTTTGTTTCCCTGGCAGGAACTGAGCTTGTAGGTCCACTTTGCAAGCAAGTGCTGTGTTCCATAGAGTCATGGCTAGTTTGCAAAGGGGGTAGGAGTGTGAACCCCCTTGCTTGTTTATGTACCACATAACTGTGGTGTTGTCTGTCCGTATCAGTAGCTGCCCTGGCTGTAAAAGATCCCTGAAAGTCAAGAGGGCATTCTGCACAGCTAACATCTCTTTTAAATTGATATGTAGATGCTTCTGATCCTCTGTCCAAAAACCTTGCAAGCCTTTCCCCTGCAAGTGGGCTCCCCATGCGTAATCCGAGGCGTCCGTGGTTATCACTTAATATGCTGGAGGTAGACTGAAGGCTTTCCCTTTGTTATGAAGACATGCCATGGCCCACCAATGGAATTCCTTTTGCAGGCAAGGCAAGACAGCAATCTCTGTATCTAGACTGTGACAATGCTGGGACCATATGCTTTTTAGGTACCATTGTATCTTCCTCATATGCAGTCTTGCATATGGTATGAGTTGGATGCAGGAGGCCACGTAACCCAAAGCCTGCAGGAATTTCCTTGCAGTTAGCTGAGACATTAACGCCAGGCTTTTGAAAGTTGAAGCCAGCTGTAGTTGTTTTTCTGATGTCAGGAATGCCATCTGGGTTGCTGTGTTTAAAAGAGCACCCAGGAAAGTTATCTGTTGAGTGGGTATCAAATTTGACTTTATGTTCACAGTGAATCCCAGGTACTTGAGTAGATTCTGAACAAATTCCAGGTGCTGGAGTAAAATATCCTTGCTGTCTGCTTGAATAAGGCAGTCGTCCAGATAAGGGTAAATTTGAATTCCCTTGAGTCTGTGGTAAGCTGCTACTGGTGCCAGGCACATGGTAAAGACCCTGGGCGCAGTAGACAAGCCAAAGGGCAGCGCAGAGAATTGGTAATGTTTCGAGCCTGCCTTGAACCTGAGGCATCTTCTGCACTCCTGTCTGATAGGAATGTGTAGGTAAGCCTCCTTTAAATCCAATGTCACCATCCATGCATTTTTGATCAACATTGGCAGGAGCTGCTGCAGAATAAGCATCTTGAACTTTGGTATCTCCAGGAAAGTATTTAAGACTGACAGATCCAGGATGGGTCTCCAAGTATTTTGCTTTCTGGGAACTAGAAAGAGTCTTGAATAAAAGCCTTGTCCCATCTCTGATTTTGGAACCAGTTCTATGGCCCTCATAGCCATGAGGGACCCCACCTGTTTTAATGCCTCTGCCCATTGATTTTTTGGTAGGTCTGGCCATCCGTTTGGTCGTGGTAAGGTGTGAAAGTGGAATTTGTAACCTCTTAAAACTACATCCAGAACCCACGTCTTGGGTTATGTAAATCCAATTTCGGTGAAAAAGAGAAAGTTTTCCTCCCAGAGGAGCTTCCAGGAGAGAGGTTCCTGGAGCCATGCAGGGGGAGTCATTGAGCCTGTTTCCTATAAGACTGAGACCTATCCTCTCCACCCCTGGGGGTGGAAGCACTCCACTGTCTAGGTCTATAAGAGGTCTGTGCTTGGGCCCTCCCTCTGGGACGCCTATATCTACCCCTCTGAGGCTTGTCTTAACCATTTGCATGGATTTTGCCTTATCCTCCATTTTCTTTATCACCTCTTCAGCCTTAGACCCAAACAAAACATTATGTTGAACAGGAGCATCCAGTAACTTTGCTTTCACTTGATCAGGCAAATTTTGTTCCTTTAACCAAGCATGCCTTCTAATGACCGTGCCAGTGGCAGCCGCCCTGCAAGAGGCCTCCAAAGCATCAAAACCACAGTGTAAGGTATGTTTCCCCACCTGCTCAGTAGCATGCATCAAATCGTGTAATTCCTTATTGTCTGCACATGCAGAAATGGTACCCAGCTTTTGTTTCATAACAGACAAAAGGTATTGCTGATATTTTAACATATGAAATTGACAATTTAAAGCCCTAATAGATAAAGTAGCAGAAGTGTACACTTTTTTGCCCCATCTCTCCAAAGCTCTAGAATCCTTATCTGACGGAATAGGGTTCTTAGCAGTGGCGGCCTTAACACCCTTAGGACCCTGAGAAATGGTTTCTGGATCAGCAGTAGGATTTTTATAAAGAAACTGGTGGGGTCAGGGACTCTGTAATATCTATCAGGCTTAGCAGGGGCCGGAGGAAAGGAGTCAGGAGTTAAATTAGACTCAGAAAAGACATCATCCACAATATCCAAAATAGGAGGAATAGCCAGGGGTCTGTGTTAGGGAAGAAGGAAATCCCTAAGCCTTCTCTTAGATTCAGAGTACTCCTGTCCTTCCCAGTGAAAAATGTTCCCTCATGTCATGTAAAGTTTCCCCAAAAGAATAATCCTCAAGGGGAGAAGCTGAAGGAATGGATTCCTCAGCATCAGAATCCTCATAAGGAGGGAAAGTATAATCCTGTTCAGAGGAAGACACTGAAGAGATAGATGCCTGAACAGAGGATTCATAATCCAATTATTGTCTTGGCCTTTTGTCTGGAGGGGGATGTGAACCCCCTAATCATAGTTAGCAAGTCCTCCACCATTTTAAGCATTTGCTTTTGAGATTTAGGTCCCGGATCAGAGGAGGCCTGGGCTTGAGTCTTTGTTTTAGAAGGAGTCTTTGCCTTTGTCTTTGCCTTTATCTGAAGCTGCATAGGCCTGAAAACCCCCTCGGAAGCCGGTACCTGCACAGTGGCTTCGGACCCATCCGAGGGAGCATTATCCAAAAGTCCTGCACCTGCAGTATTCGAAGGCCTAGTTGGCTCCTCGTGAGAGTTCGTTTCGGCAAGCGGTTCTGTAATGGCCGATGACAGGGGCTGCGAAAGCGCCTCACTGACGACGGCCGAACCTGGAGCTGGCTCGGATTGTAAACTGCCATCTGATTTGGACCTCGGAGGCCTATCCTTATCCTTGCACCTTTTATGAACTCCGGTAGTCGGAAGCGTGTCCGACGACATGTTATAATTAAATTGCCTCCCAAAGTAATGAAAAGTAAAATCGTATCTCCGTTTAATAGTACGCTGATTAAATCTAGCACAAAACCGACAACTAGCTACGTCGTGGTCAGGGCCTAGACAAGGAATACAGTAAGAGTGAAAATCCTTATGAGGTATTTGCTTCCCACAAGAAATACAATTATTAACTTTTTTTGACATCGGTCTGGAGCAAGAAAAAAGTTTCCCCAACGGGGTACTTAGCTTTGAAAAGAAGAAGGTCTTCGGAATGAAGCACCAAGAAATAACCGGAGTCAGCCGACCGGCACTTGCGAACTGCTTCCACTGCACGGCAAGAAAGACTGGAGAACATGGCGTCGGCTGAGAGCTTTGTACCCCTGGCACTCTGACGTCAGGGAGGGTGACTGCACAGCCGACACCAGACCCAGACTTTGGGATTCTGGCTAACCGAGGGCTGCCTGCCTGCAGGAAGAACCCTACAGTGATGACTGCAACAGTGAAACACGATGAACATCTACAGTGGTATCTAAAAAGCCTATGGAGTCAACATTCTCACAGCCTAGAAACAATGATTCCTATCACACCTTGCCTACGCCTAGAGTTCCTTTGGTGGGCAGAGGCCTACCACCAAAAACAAGGGACTACCTTTCACACCACCCCCTGCCGCCCAAACCCTAATAACAGATGCATCAGACTATGCATGGGGTCTCACCTGGCAGTGAAGTGCAATCAGGGCAAATGGACCTGCATATCAATCAAAAAGAAATGTTAGCTGCACAGAATGCTCTGACAGCCTTCAAGGACTACATTCTTCCAGGACAACTAATAGTAAGGACAGACAACACCACGGTCATGTGGTACATAAACAAGCAGGGGAATACACATTCTTACCCCCTCTGCAGACTAGCCATGGCATTGTGAAACACATCCTTGAGCTACCACGTGCACCTACAAGCTCAATTCCTGCCAGGAAAATTAAATACACTGACAGACGGACTAAGCAGAAACCTCATGGACCCACACGAGTGGAAACTGAAACCAAGCATTTTCAACATGTTGACAAGCGAATGGGGGAGCCCAGATATAGACCCGTTTGCCTCCCCCCAGTACTACCAATTAGACAAATTTTGCACAAGGACTCCCTACAAACAAGCCTGGAAAGTGGATGCTCTGTCCTTCAGCTGTAAAAACCTATCAGTCTATGCCTTTCCCCCGCTGCCTCTGCTCTCCAAAGTACTACTAAGAATCAATCAAACAGGACAAACCAAGGATAATTTTGATTGCTCCAGACTGGCTGCGCCAACACTGGTACCCCCTCCTGTGCAGTGTCACAGTTATCTCCATGGCACCTGCCTCAGACTCCTTCCCTGCTGTCTTAGCAGAAGAACCAGATTCTGCACCCTCAGCTTCCAACACTGAACCTTGCAGCCTGGCTAATTATTTAAACTCTCTATTACCATCCCTCAGCAAACCTGGGATGGATGTCATCTTAGAGTCAAGGAGGCCTAGTACTAGAAAATCTTATGCTGAAAAATTGAAAAGATTCTGTACCTGGAACCAATCTCAAGGGATGAGCACAGCAGCACCCAATTTACCTCAGATTTTACAATACTTAACTGAGATGCTTCACAAGGGCCTGTCTTTTTCCTCCATTAAAATCCACACCACAGCCATTTCAGTTCATTATAACACAGACCCTCCCCTTGATTCTCGGCTGGAGTGCAGGGAGTGCCTTCTGTGTGGAGTCTGCATGTCCTCCCAGCGGTTGGGTGGGCGTTAGAAAGACATGCATAAATGGGCGTGCCTTCATTGAAGGTTGAACGTTGAGCTGGCACCTCGGCGTTCGTGAAAATCTACTGCCAATCATTAGCGTACCGGAGTTCCGCTGTGGTGACCCCTAACCGGGAAAAGCTGAAAGACGACAACAACATAACACAGACCCTCCCCTCTGCTCTCATCCACTGCTCAAGCAGTTCCTCAGAGGGGCCAAAATCTGAGACCATCCAGGAGAGCTCCAACCCCAGCCTGGGACATTAACTTTGTATTGGAGAAACTTACTCTACCTCCTTTCAAGCCAGCTGCTACTGCAGACTTAAAATTTATTTCTTGGAAAACAGCTTTCCTTTTAGCAATCACTTCAGCTAGAAGGGTATCTGAATTACAGGCCCTTATGGCAGTGCAGCCTTTCATCATCTTTCATGCGGACAGGGTATCACTCAGAACCAATCCATCCTTCATGCCCAAGGTGGTATCCAGTGTGGCTCTTAATCAATCCATTCATTTGCCAACCTTCTTTCCCAATCCACAGAACAAAGGGGAACGGATACTGCATTCCATGGATGTGCACAGACAACTTGCATTCTACTTGGACAGGACTAAACCTCAAAGAAAATCTATACAACTGCTGGTAGCATTTGCTGCAGGGGCAGAGGGGAAGGCTATTTCAAAACAAACCATTTCTAAATGGATAAGCCATTGCATTCATTTCTGCTATAAGCACCATGGAAAACCTATCCCCCAGGGGATCAGACCTCACTCCACTACGGCTGCATCTACTTCTACAGCTTTTCTCAGAGCCATTCCTACCAGGGACATCCTAGAAGCTGCCACCTGGAGTTCTGTACATACTTTCACCAAGCATTATCATTTGCCAATTTTCTCTAAATCCAAGGCAGGCTTTGCCACTGCAGTCTTGCAGGGCCTTATAGTTGGCCCTAATGCTATCTAAACTCCTCCTCCCAACCATAGCTTTGGGAATCTACACAAATGTAATGACTGCAACAGTGAAACACGAAGGACATAGTACAGTTGTGTACACTTACCATAAATGTAGATGTTCGTGCGTATTCACTGTTGCAGTCCTGGTTACCCTCCCTCCTGCCCACTAACTTCTTTTGGCTATACCTCTACTTTCCTTTACTACGCATAAAAGCCTTTTTGGTGTATTTGCTTTTTTGTTGGAGGTATAACTTTGTGTTTTTATGTTTAATTGCTTCCCATTAAGGGGACACCTGACATCTGGGGCAAGAAAAACTGATGTAATGGCGTCGGCTGCATGTTTTATACCCCTGACATCCTGGAATAAGGGACAGCAACCAACGCAAGACCCAAGACTTGTTAATCAGGCCGATTGAGGGCAACCTGTAAGCAGATTACCCAAATGTAATGTCTGCAACAGTGAATGCACTCGAACATCTACATTTATGGCAAGTGTACACAACTGTACTTTTTATCGCCTGTGCTGAAATTTTTAGTTCATTTGCGATGGTGCACGATAGATCCTGATCTGTTCTAATACTGCACATTGCTTTTATCACGTCCATCTTTCTAAGTATTTTTGTTCCCTCTTCTACACTCTTGTAACACTGACACGTCTTGTCTTAGGTGCTTTACAGTTTTCTCTTTTCGATAGTTCCATGATAGTATTCAATTTTTCTCCTTTCTGTCCCTCACTGCCCTGTGTTCTATTGGTAGAACTTTATCAGTTATTAATTTAGCTGCACAGTAATATATTTTATTTACTTCTGTTATATCGCATGGATCTCTATGGATAGTCCTAATTATTGTGTTCCTTTGTTTTATCAAAGTTTTTTGGAGTTTTATTGACCCTCTGCAGTCTATTTCTTTCATTGATCTTAATATGTCTCTCTCTACTAAGTCAAGCAACTCTTCTCTTAGCTCGTTTTCTTCTAAACTGAGGGCACATGTTTTGTTTAGAAATTTCTATTGCATCTTCCTGTGGCACATTCTCTTCAACTTCATCCTGTGTCATCCGTTGCTCTGTCATAAGATAACTCACTGGCCTATTATTCCTCAACATTAACTGTGTCAGTTTCCACAGTTTCCTGTACCTTCCCTTGCCATCCAGCTTCAAGTGAATGTTTATACTCGGTTCCTGTGGAAGGCTCCAAAATATCTTCATATGGCACCTGAACAATTGCTTCCTGTTCCACTGGTTTCCCCTTAAATTTGGAGTTCCACTGCTCTATCCTTTTGAGGTGCTTTCTAAATTAGATTTTCTACACGGAATCCTTCACTTTGGAGGTACTCCATAACCTCAGTTTCCATTTCTTTAACTCCTCCATTACTGGTCTCCTTTTCCTCTTTGTCTTATTTTTTGTATTGTAAAGTTTTCCATGTCTGGATTCCTTTGCCTGTATTTCTCTTCAAATATCTTTGGTGCTGCTCTTTTTGTATTGGTTCATTTTGCTTTCTCCTTTGCATAAATATTACACCATATTAAATCTCTTTTTCTTTCCCATGTCCATATTTCTTCTTCAGATGTCTCCTGATCTTCCTGCTTCTCCTTACTTTGGGGATTCATTCCATCATGCTGTGATGTAACCCACATTAGACCTTCTACATCAAATTCCTCACCTCGGAGGCACTCCATAACTTCAACTTCTATTTTTTTTTTAACTTCTACTTTACTAATCTACTTTTCTATATTCCCTCTTTGTGATATTTTTTATTGTGAAATTTTCCATGTCTGGATGCGTTTGCCTGCATTTCTCTTTGAATATCTTTGGGCCTGCCTTCTTTATGTTGATTGATTTGGCTTTCGCTTTTGCATAAATATTGCACCATATCAGATTTCTTTCTTTCCCATGTCCATATTTCTTTTTTATACTTTTCAAAAATATCTAGGTTTTGTTGTTTATATTTTCGCAGTTCCGTAGATGCTTCTTTTTCCAAACAGATTAAAGTTTCTTGGTCTATATACTGTTTTTCAAAAATCTGTTGTATTAATGACCACAAATTTTATTTGAAGCACCTGACAGGTTTTACTTGCAGAATTATTTTTCTTTCCTCTAACTTCTCTCAATCTTTTTAAATAACTTGTGTCTGGAAATTCTGGGCTTTTTGCATGATAGTAACACATAATTTCTTTCTTATCCTTAATAGTCTACTCTATCTTTATGGCTCTTCTTTGGCTTATCAGTTTTTGTGATTCCCATTTGTGTGCGCGCATGTGCTTAAAGGTACCAGAGGTAATAATAATCAACCATCTTAGGTTCTGGCCAAGAATGGCATTGAAGCCATAAGAGATTATGGATTACAAGGAAATTTTGGAAGAAAGAAGAAGAAAAACAAAGAACATGGAAGCCCACTTTTATGACTGCCACAGCTGGATAAGGAGGCCAAAGGCTACAGTGCCCTAGGCAGTCAACCAATGCCAAAATCAATGCTATCAAAGGAAGGGGGGGGGGTCAACATGCAAGTCATGACGAGGGCTGGAAGATGGTAATCTTGGACACACCATCGGCAATGAGTGTAAACACCTGAAAGAGTCAACGTTAGCTGGGGGGGGGGGGGGGGCACATCAAGAGTAAGGCCTGCCTGGCAGCTATCCAATAACTACACTCTTGCAGGTAGATCAGCCACATCAGTTCTGACAGCCTAGAAACTGGGGCCTCAGAAGATGGAAATGTTGCATCATTGCAGAAAGAGGTGAAGAATAACAGAATCTGTCTCCAATGCCAGAGAGTGGAGATGGCAGCTAGAATGGGAACATGAAGCATGATTATAACACCAAGAATAGACCAATGGCATCTGGAAACAAGCCACTGACAACTTAAAGCTTTTAAGCAGGCCAGACAACCAAAGTGAATGGCAGGCAGATGTAGTCTGCCCTCAACAGTAAGATATTTAGCATATGCAACAGAAGTAGCAACCTGAAGACAAAACTGCCTGGAGAACGAGGAATACCATAGCACAAATCCACTCTACCTATGGAAATCTGTGACCAATGAGTGATCACAGATCGCAGGGAAAGTGAATCATACAAAGGTACTGGAAGTGAAATTCCTCATAACTAGCTTAACACCCAAACAGCTGCCCCAGTGACCCAGAATGCAGTCACAGCCCATACATTTGGCAGGAAATGGAACAAAACCTAATCACCAAAATTCAGTTGACCCTTGGTGCTTCTGAGGTCAGAGACAGCAAAACAGCCAAAAGAGTAAAGGGTCATATGTCTACAAGCTACATACTGACAGCAACTTGTCACACAAGCAATTTGTCATGCAAGCCATATTCACTAGACGTTCGCACCACCTACCATGGGACCACCACAGTCCACTATGCTTCAATAACAACCAGGTTTCACTCATCATTAACAAGACTACAAAAGACGTTGGCAAAAATTCTGTGTAGAGCACAAAAGAAACAGCTTCTTTTCTTCACAAATAACGTTACTTTAAGAAACATCCCAGCCATGGAAGACAAGCCAAACAGCCATATTGATGAAAATAAATGACTGGGATAGACAAAGAAGTTATGTACTTACCATAATGTTTGATGTTTGTAGTCCATCTCACCCTTCATTCTTACACTTGGGATCAGAGTCAAACCTTGGCTCCATCTTGGCCATTCTCTAGATCCAAAACTTCTGGTTGGCTCGGGGCTAGGGGGTATCCCATTGTGCACTGCTAACATACCACAGATCTTGTTTGCTGCAAGGAGAAATATACAGAGACAAAGAACAAACCATGTCGAAAGGACCCAACATAACCATAATGCAGTAGTCACTCTACTCCCAGGTCCTCAAGGAGGGGGCAGGAGGGAGGGTTTGTAAGAATGAAGGGCGAGATGGACTACAAACATTGAACATTATGGTAAGTACATAACTCCTTTATGTTCTGTAGTCATATCTCGCCTTCATTGTTACACTTGGGACAGCGTCCCCAGCACCTTCATCTTGGGTGGCTCATTGGAAAATGCTCCTGAGTACTGTGGAACCAAAGGAAGACCTGTTCCTGGAAGCCATATCCAATTTGTAGTGAGTAATAAATGTATGAAGTGAAGCCCATGTTGCTTGCTGCACAGATATTATCTATTGCAATTTTTGCCTGAAAAGCTACCAAGGCAGACACAGAACTGGTAGAATGAACTTTCACCTTGAAGGGAAGATCTTTGCCACTGGCTGCATAGACAAAGGAAATGTAGCTGGAAATCCAGTGAGAGAATGTTACTTTAGAAAGTGGAAGGCCCTTCCTTGTATCTGAAAAGGAAACAAACAATTGATCCGACATGCTGAAATTCTTAGTTCTGTCAAGATAAAAACGCAATTGTCTATGCACGTCCAGTTGGTGAAATTTGTACTCTGCCTTGTTAGAAAATTAGGGAAGAAAACAGGTAATTCAATGGACTGATTAATATTGGCCTGAGAAGAAACCTTAGGAACAAAGGAAGGGTTTGTCCATAAAGAAACCCTATCTCTGTGAAACACTAAGTAAGTGGGTTTAATGGAAAGAGCTTGTAGTTCAGAGACCCTCCTTGCAGATGTGATAGCCACTAAAAATATAGTTTTCCATGACAAGAACTTAAGGTCACAAGTTGCTGAAGGTTCGAAAGGGCTTGAAGTAAGTCTATGGAGTACGAAATTTAAATCCCATGGTGCCACCGGATCCATGAATGGGGGTCTTAACAAGGTGTCCCCTTTAAGGAAAGCTCTGCTCAGTCTATGAGCCATAAGTTTAGGGTCATTAGCCAAATGAAAGGAAGAAATAGCTGCCAGCTGAACTTTAATAGTGGCAGCTGCTGAGCCTTGATGGAACAACTGAGAAAGGAACTCTAAAATGGCAGAAATGGGAGCTGTGTAAAGATAGAGGTTTCTCTCACGGGCCCAAAAGGAGAATCTTTTCCATTTACTGGTATAAGTCTTTCTGGTAGAAGGTTTGTGAGAGGATGTCAGAATGTGTATAACCTCAGGAGAAAAGTCATGAAGCCTGACTAGGGATGGTATGGAGCAGCCAAGCTGTCAAATTGAGGGTATGGAGAGAGGGATGGAGTACTCCTGACATGTGCGTCAGCAAATCTGGCACCGGGTCCAGAGTCCACGGTTCATCCATTAGATTAGGTCTGAGGAATGGGAACCAAATCTGTTGAGGCCAGTAAGGAGCAATGAGGATCATTTTGCTTCCCAAGGATATTGCTTTCTGAATTACCTTCGATATCAGGGGAAATGGTGGGAAGGCATAGAGAAGTCCTGACGGCCAATCGTGAACGAGTTCATCTCTGGGTGTCTCCCTCTCCAGGGGAATTAGGGTGAAGTAGCTGCTACATTTGGCATTGAGGGGGGAGGCAAATAGATCGCAGCAAGGCTGACCCCATTTGCGAAAAATCGTGAGGCATCAGAACAGCCCTGCTGAGCCTGTCGGCAATCACATTGCATTTCCCTGGAATGTGCATTGCGACCAGAAAGCGTTGGGAAGACACTGCCCACTCCAACACTCGAAGGGCTTCTCTGCAGAGGGGGAAATATTTGGTCCCTCCTTGTTTGTTTATGTACCACACCACCGACATATTGTCCAAGTGGATCGCAATCGTCCCTAGAGGAAGAAATCTGTGAAGTGCTTGCAACACCAGAAGCCCTGCTCTCATCTCCAAGATGTTGATAAGCAAATGAGCCTCGTGTTCCTGCCACGTGCCTTGGACTGTTCTCCCTAGATAATGACCCCCCCATCTGGGAGGCATCCGTGGTCACGGTGGCAACAGTGGGGGGGTACAAACAGTCTGCCTGTGTTTAGATTGTTGGTCTGGGTCCATTAGCAAAAATTCTGTTTGCACAAATCTTGTTATCAGGATGGGGTGAGAGAGAGGTAGATACTGCAGTGACCATTGGGCAAAAAGTAACCATTGCAAAACCCTCATGTGCAGCCTGGCTAATGGGACTAATGTTATTGTAGAGGCCTTTGTCTCCAACAACTTGAGCACCACCTTTGCTTTCACTTTCCTTAGAGGAAATAAGCTCAAAACTTGTTCCCTGAGGTTCTGAATTCTTTCTAAGGGAAGGTAAGCCCTCATTGAGATGGTGTTTATTTTGGCATCAATATAATTCACATGCTGAGACGGTGATAGTGATTACAGTAAATTGGCAAAAGTCTGCATTAACTGCAAGCAAGTTGAAATGGTAGCGTCCCTGGCCTGTAACAGTAGATGCATGGTGGTGGCCGACAGGAGCCAGTCGTCCAGGTACGGAAACACTTGGAATCCCTGATGTCTCAAGTGAGCTGTTACCACTGCCATGCATTTGGTGAACACCCTGGGAGCTGTGGTGAGACCAAAGGGCAGGGTGCGAAACTGATCATGACTGGCCATCCAGCCGGTAGATGCATGGTGGTGGCCGACAGGAGCCAGTCGTCCAGGTACGGAAACACTTGGAATCCCTGATGTCTCAAGTGAGCTGTTACCACTGCCATGCATTTGGTGAACACCCTGGGAGCTGTGGTGAGACCAAAGGGCAGGGTGCGAAACTGATCATGACTGGCCATCCAGCCGGAAGCGTAAGTGACTCCTTGATGCCCTGTCCATCTTGATATGGTAGTATGCATCCTGGAGGTCTATGGAGCACATCCAAATGTCTTTCCCGAACAAAGGGAGTATCGACTGTAAGATGACCATTTGGAACTTGGACTTCTGTACAGATTTGTTCAATTTGCTGAGATCCAAGATGGGTCTCAAGTCCCCTGTTCTTTTTGGCACCAAAAAGAATCTGGAGCAAGTCCCTAATCCTACTTGGTCTGCGGGAACAGGTTGGATGACTCTTTACGAGCAGCTTTTGGATTTCTAGAGTTGCTGAATCTCTGATTGGGTGGAACATCTAGGATTAGTCTGATTCGAAGAGGTGGAGAAAAGAAGGGACTATGGTAACCTCTGGTAATTATCTTTATACCCAGAAGCCTGGCACAATGTCACTTAAGGCAAGTGGGTATTAAAGATATACGACCCCTGACTGGCTCCAGAGACGTGCAGTTGGGCCTCCTTTCAGGAGCGCTGATGGGGCGACCACGAAAGGAATCGCAGTCTCCCTGGTTCTGCGGGCCTTCCCTGCCTCTAGAACGGCGTCTATAGTTATTTCCTCCTCCTCTGCCTCTGGAGAAGGAATCACCTTGCGCGTCCTGAAAAAACCTCTGTGACTTCCTGAACCACATTTTGCTGCCCTTCTGGGCTTTCGGAGAGGGTTTAGAAGGAACAGAAAAACGGACTCCCACGGCAGACAGGGTTTTTCCTTCCTGTTCGCACCTGGTGAGCATGTCCTTTACCTTGGTTCCAAACAATGAGGATCCATCAAAGGGAGTATTGGTAAATGTAGACAAAGGCCTCTATAAAGTTACACAAGCGCATTCAGGAGAAACTCCTGAACCCGCTGCCCTACTCGCTCCATCAGCTGCGTAAGATATCAGCCTTATGGAGGAGTTTACGACAGAATTTAAGGTATACATCTGTACGTTAACCTTCTCAGATACTGCTGCAGATACGTTACCTTGCAGAGTCTCTCCCAGTTCTTTTAGGAGATCTCTCTAGAACCTTGTGAAGTGAGACAGGTAGTTCAGCGATCTAAGTGTAAAAGCTGCTGAAGTAAAGACACACTTCACGTACCTATCCGTCATTCGAGACTTCTTGTTCGGTGGATGGACAGTGGAGGAAGTTTCAGCAAGTTCCTTTTTGGTGGCTGCCACCACCACCATGACATCTACTGGAACGCCTTAGCAAGAAAGTCTTTGTCCTGGGGTGCTGACAAAAATGTATTTGGTCTTCTAGGAACCAGTTCCACAGAATCAGGAGATTCCACCTTCTGACGAGCTACTGGATTTAGTGAGTTAAAAGGTGTGGGAGACAACCAAGAGGCGGAGGATTGAGACCCGAAAGCCTTCTGGTACACTGACTCCTCATCAGTAGGGGATATGGTGGGCCAGTCACCTCTATCTTTCAGGATCTCAAGGATATCTGCAAATGAGATATCATCAGGGGACGACTTGGGGGACCCTTCTGACTCCTCGAGGTCAGTGTCTGATGTAATGGACTCATCAGGGGAGTCAACATGTTTCCTCTTACAAGTTTTCTTCCTAGGTGACTCCTCAGAAGGGTATGCTGGGGAGACCTCAGAAGACTGGGGACCACTCATGGAGGTTTCCTGAGGCTGCGAGTCTCTGCTGTGTTGGGAGAGAAAGGGAGCGAGACTGAAGTCAACGCTTTAGGGTGAAGTGCGTTGGTACCTGTGGTTGAAACCGAAGACCTGGACAGCACACTCCTCATCACCTCGAAGAACAATCCTACCGGCTCCGAGGATACTGCCAGCTCCAAAGATGCAGAGGCAGTCCTCGGCATGTGGGGTCCAAACTCATCCGAGCTGAAGCACTAAGAGGTAGCGTCAGAACCGAAATTAGATTCCAAGCGTCCCCCTCAGGCCCGACCGGAGAACTGAGGACCCTAGACCCCACAGACGGCATCGAAAGGGTCGGAGTAGATCTTGGAACCGAGAGACCCACTGAGGTAGCTGGAACCGACCTTTCCACAACCTGAGGAACAGATATCCAAAGGCCCAGAGTGGCTCGGAGGAGGAATATCAACAGGATGTAAGGGCACATTACGCTCTAGAGCAGACTGGGATGGAGCCAAAAGTAAATTTGCCAGCGCCAAAGTCTGAAGCAGTCTGCGCACCACTCTCTCGACGTCCTCACCAGAAAGGCTCCTAGAGGACCTGGAAGATAGAGTGGAGGATCTAGATCGCTGAAATATAGGCGACCTAAGAGCCGGGGAGACCGGTCTGAGTTTAGCTGACTAGCTTCAAGACACAGGCTCAGTTACCGGCTCCGAAACTCCTGGAGCCGAAACTGATGGATCCATAATGGAAACCTCTGTCAGCACCAAGACCAGTGGAGCCGAAGAGGATGCAGACATTTTGGCAATTTTGTCTGGCAGCTCCGATGACACACATTGAGTGGGAGACTGCCTTTTGGTAGATTTGGCTTTATCTTTTTTGGAGGAAGGAGATTTAGAGTCAACTCCTCCTCAAAGGAATGCTTTCAAAAAGTCCTTTCAAAATAAGTTTGGTCTTCCTCTCCTAAGGAACTCTGGGACTAAATGCATGACAAAACAAGCACGACTCTTGGAGGTGAATAGCCCCCAAACAGTACACACACAGACTGTGCCCATCTGTTAAGAACATTTTCTGGGCACATTTTGTACATTTTTTAAAGCCCTAAGGCTTGTGATCCTTAGTATCCTTAGACAAAGTGCAATAAACAACTAAGATAAGAATGCACAAGAACTACTGCCAAACAGACAGACAGGCAACAGTAGAGACAAACAGGCAGACAGAGGACTAGGTCCTCTAACTTAAATGGGCCTAGCCCTAAGAGAAAGAGATAACCTGAGGACTAGGTCCTCTAACTTAAACGGGCCTAGCCCAGGGAGAGAGAGACAAACGGAACTGAGGACTAGGTCCTCTAACTAAAATGAGCCTAGCCCAAGGTGAAAGGGAAATAGAAACAATAACAATCAGCAAGCAATGCAGGGATACAAGAAGGCCAACAGAAAAATGGCCAATCAAAGCACAAACAGCAAACACAGAAACAATGCAGCAAATTGTCTAAAACAGACACGGAATGCGCTAACACACTAAACTACAGACAATTATTTTGGTCAACAATTAACTAGCAAAAAGTATTGAAAGTTTTGACTTGGCCACGGCCAAGAAGAAGCACGTCTGAGCTCAACAAGCGGCAAATGAGATCTGGGGTATGTTAGCGGTGCATCATGGGATACCTCCTAGCCACAAGCCAACCAGAAGTTTTGGAGCTAGAGAATGGCAGAGTCGAAGCAGAGGTTCAGATCCGATCCCAAGTGTAAGAATGAAGGTGAGACAGGACTCCAGAACATTTAATATTGTCTCCTCTTGGAAAAGGTGCCAAGGGCAGGAGTAAGGACAACAATGAACCACCATGTGCCAAGACCATACCTATCTTACCCATCAGGGAAAGAACGGTGCCCAGTGAGGAACAAAGTAAACAGTCATCCACTGACCACAGTATTAGCTGCAGCTGGGTCATAGGTAACTTGCCTAGTAAGTCCGCCTCACTTCATTAATACAGAAGGAAAGATATGCCAGCCATTTGATTGCAGCAATGTACCCGAAAGAGATTAATTGGAAGGCCCATGGGAGAGGCATCCCAGGTTGAAAGGAAGCAACCCCCATCTCACTCATGGCCTAAAACTAGAACTAGCACCCTAACTACCAAATCAGAAAGACTAAAAAGAAAATAAATTAAATAAAAGAGGGTAAGCCAACACTGGAAGATGAAAGGAACAGGGAAGGGTCTTGTTTTCATAGAGTCTAGAGCTCTGACACTCTGGAAATTCATTTCTGGGAATTATCTGTACGGGCTACTCTATGTGGAGTGAACCATTATCACGAATCTGAGTAATGATCCAAAAGGCCTAGACAGAGCAGTCAATCACTGACCTGAATGGAGCAATTCAGAAGAACAGAGAAGCTGAAGAAACTTTAACTAAGAGTTATTAACATGTCTGAACTCTGCCCAGGTATACAAAACAAGGGATGTCCATCCTTGTAAAGTGAAATGGCATGAGTGAGAGTGACCCACAATGCCAGAGCCATAACCACTATGGCTGGAGGCACAAGGCAAGTGGTGCCAGACTTAACACCCTGCAGAAGAAATTCTGCAACTGAATATTGCAATAGGGTATAATGTGGCGTTCCTCAGTGTACTCAATAATCCTGCACTGTAGGTTAAAGCCAACCTGGAAAGTTGCAAGTGTTAATTACTGGTTATGCATCATAGGAGACAGATAACTAGGTGCCATCTACTGTTCTACCATATCATTTGCAATAATTCACCAAGGTCAAGTTCCTCCAGTGGAAGGGGCATAGGCACCAACACCTTTGAACCTCATCTGCCAATGTAAAAAGACAAAAATAAAGGGGAAGTCCTCTGTTGGGTGGTGTTCATTTAATCTGTACATATCTGAAGACAAGAACTGCCTTCTGGGTGTAGGCAGTCCTGAAGAGAACTTTTTGGTCTTTTCAAACAGAATGAAGAAGGGAGATAGATCCCCTTAAGACTGTAAGAGCAAAGTGGCACAAGACTCAAGTTCACCTACTTCATGAAAGGAAAGCTAGCATAACAAAGGTGAGCACGGACATTAAGTCTTGTGACAGAGAGGTGACCTATAATTGACCCCCCCCCCCATCACAGTTCCAGATTTTCTATTCTTCCAAGGAAAGACAAGTAAACTTTCAAATGGGATTGTCTGAATATTGGAAGGAAAAAAACAAGAGAGTCATAAAAATTGGTATTCAAGGCTGACGTACTCATTTATTACAACATACATATCTTTTCAGATTTACTACTCAGTATTCTGTCAGCTTACTTTTCTGAGTACTTTGTACACCGACTTTTCTTTTATTTTGCATACACATAGATCCATTATAAAATTATAATGTAGGTACCCTACATTGCTCAGAGATTATTCATAATGGGACCTCCTCTTCTGACCCAAATGACTTTGCCAATATCCTTGTGAACAAATTTAGTGCCATCTGCATGCCTGTGACTTCTGTTCAATCAAAGTCCCCCATATATTTGAACCCCTTAGTCCCCAATTATTTCTAAAGATCATTTACTGAAAGTGTTAACAAAAGACTACAAATAATTCCTTCACAGGACCTGACAATATACTTGGTTGCTTATCAAATAGTTTTAACCATGCCATTAGAGGAACTCTTCAAATTGTCTAACTTAAGTTTATCTACTGTTTTTTCCCCAATGAGTGGCCCACAGCAGTGATGCCCATCCATGGGTGTGGCCTTAGAGTCGGAATGGGTAATCTGATTGCCATGGAATGTATTACAACTAACATCATAAAATGTGATATAAAATATTCAGCCCAACAGTTTTGGTTTTGTGAAAGGTATTTATACTGCCTATTTAATCCAGTAAATTTCTTCAAATGGGTTACATATCTTTCTTGAATAGCATGGGGGACCAGGAAGACCCTGAAGTAAAATCCCTTTCCAGAACAGGATGAGGGCTCTTCTATGGTTTCTTGGACCAGTAAATCTTGAATAATGGGGTCTAGCAAGTGCAGCTGATTGGCAGGAGGAGGGGGGGGGGTATTTCCCCCAAGAATTGCACTGCTTTCCAAAGATAAAGAGCAACCCTCCTTGATAATGCACAAGACCCACTTGTCTGAGGTTACTGTTTCCCAGACAGAGAAAAAAGACGGAAAGAAAGACAAAGAGCCTTTTTTAGAGGGGACTGAAGAGGTAGGGTTTGATTGGGGGGGGATGAGTGTTAAATAGTCACAAGGGTGTATCTGGTGGGGGAATGAGTGTTAAATAGTTACAGGAGTGTACTACTAAACTGAGTTTTTTTCTGGGAACCTTCTCTTAGGAATGTTCCTTTTCCCACGAGGAGAGCTAGGATCTCTCTTGGCGAAGGAGATGGACTTAGCGGGATAATTTCTATGGTACCTGGGAACTGCAGACAGCGGAATCTGATGGCAATCTTTCATTGTCTTGCCCTGTTCCAGCAAAGCCTTGAGGAGACTGGCAACTTGTGAACCAACAAGGAGATGGTTATCCAAAGGACAGACTAAAATCTTAGACTTGAAATCTTCTGGAATAGGTTGGCCCTGTACCCAAGCATACCAAATGATCATTGAACCAGTGGCAGTCACCCCGGAAGAGGCATCTATAGCATCACAGCTGCATGTTATACTGTGCCTGGCTATTTGAGAAGTCTAGGCCACTAAAGGGATGCATGTGCTGTTTTGACTCCAGTCTATGGCTCTGTGATGGTCTTGCTTAAGGACTGCAGCAATGAAAGGATATACTTGGTCATTTGATTTTGGTAGCTTATAGCTCTGAAAGCTAAAGTGGAGGAAATATACACTTTCCTACCCCACCTGCACATTGCTCGATTGTCCTTGTCATTTGGGAGAATATTAGTGCCAGACAACAACTTGGAAAGTTTGCCCGAGCCAGCAAAACTGCAGCTCGGTCTGCACAGGATTTTTATAGAGGTATTTGAGTTCATCGGGAACTCTGTAAAACCTATCTGGACTTTTTGGAGCAGGAGGCTAAAAATATGGAGTTGAAGAATTTGCCTGAAAGACATCTAAAACTGAGAGAACTGGAAGAGGAGCAGGAGTACCCATCTCTAATAAGTTTTAGTATCACTTTTACACCTGTCTGGACTGCCATTCAAAATGTTTTATCATGCTTTGTAAAGTTTCTCCAAAGAAGGCTTCTTCCAAGCTGTGATCTGGAGAGAGCAAGTCTCCCTCAGCTGATGATACCTGTTCTGAAGAATGTAACTGGGACAAGTAGTGTACAGAAAGATCAAAATTCCAATTCAGATCCTCAGAGGAGGAATAATCTAAAGCCTGTTTATGTGGTGTGGCCTTGGAAGGCTGAGTCACAAAGGAAAGTGACTTCAGAGACATGATTGACTTGAATAACACCTGAGAAAAATCAATCCATTGTTTCTCCCTGGATGCAGAAGGGGACATCAAATGTTTTAAGTTTTTGCTTTTTCTTTTTAGTGGTAAAGTTTGCCTGAGTAAGGTTAGGGGTTTCTAAGTCTTGGTGCATTTCTATCAGGGAACTGGGAATCTCCATGTACAAGTATCTGATGGCCCTCCAAGATAATGAGTCGCAGTTCAGAGGACTCGGTTGTCACAAGGTTTTGGAAGCCATACCAGCCTCTGTCATGGTCATTGTCCTGGTAGAGGGCTCGTGAGAAGACAATTGGCATACTGTGGGTTTGATCACATCAGCTGGTATGCACAATTCTAAGATGACGGCAAAAGAATTCTCTCTAGATCAAGTTTTTTTCTAAGGTCGGAAGCAGATGGCTAGACCTTCTGACATGGTCAAACATTTAGAAAGAAGGATCCCCAATGGAGCCTTTATCTGATAGAACAAGAGAAGCTACAGTATTGAAAGACCAAACTATTACAGTCCATCTGGTGCAAGGACCTGCATTTCGGGCGGGCGGCGAGGATCGGATACGTATATCCAATTTTATACCCAGACACCTAAGAGTTGAGGTCATCACCCAGACATATATCCTTGGAAAGTAAAGCTTTGGTACCCAGGCTGCACATCAGTGAGCTACACCCAATCTGTTAAGAATATTGTAAAAGAGTGATTCAGTCAGGACATCTTATTTTACACAAGTTAATCAGAGTACTGTACAGATCACAACGGACCAATTTCAGCTACAGCTCAAGTGACTACATCACAGAAACATAACAATTTTATATACAGGAGAGCAGTAGAAGACTGCACTGTTAAACCAGATCAAAAGGACAGTGTGCAAGACACTTCCTTCTACCTCACAATACACCATCAAGATAATATTCCTTTAAGATACAACAAACCTGCAGTAGTCAACACCAAGGAAAGATGTGAAAGTACTCAAACCTGTAAAAAATAACTTGCTCTTATTTTGCCTTTTATTTTTTTAAACTTACATACTGTTGTTGAAGAATGTATTCATTGATACTACTGGTACAGTTTCTGGGTAGGTCTCTGGCCAAGAAACTTCTACAATAAATGCTTTGGGGTTTCCAAGGTCACCAATCTGAAACAAAACATTTACAAACATGAATCACGTTATAACTGTACTGCTTAGCAATACACCCCTGTAAATATTCAGTGCTTTTATTCATATAATATACCACAATTCACTTAAGAATCAGTACATCAATTAAGAACAAAAATGCCTTTGAAGTGGAAGAATCAAGAGATACTCTGAACCTAATGGTATTAAGACTGAACCTAATGGTATTAAGACTGTATCTCTGCTATCAGAGATGCTCTGAACCTAATGGCATCAGAGATTTTAACTATTCTGATAGCAGAGATAGTCTTAATACCAAACTATCTTTTCATTTCTTCCATAAGCTCATTCCCTCCAGTTTCTCAATGAGAAGCCAAACAGTTTGCTGCCTGTTCACCTACAATTTGCTTGTGAAACTTTTCTGTATATTTAGAAGCTTTTCTCTCACAGGTGGAGAATGAATTGTAGGAGCTTTCCTCCCTAAACACATATGGCTCACAGCCTGTTCAATATGGCGCAGGTGGCAGAGGCTGCTTCAGGTTCATTGTACTCTGGGGCAAGGGTGACGGGACAGAGTCTTTGGTAGGTTTTGAATTGAAAATTTAAAGCAATATCGTACAAGCCGTGGAATACACCCACCATATTTCTGCTTTCTCTAAGGAGATGAGCATTCGATTCACCAGTCTCTGCTAGGTAAAGTAAAGCACTTCTACAAAAATAATGCCATTCATCATTTAGTCTATATTATCCAGACCAACTCTATGTTACCTAGTGTCTGTTTTGTACACAGATCGCTTGTTTGAGAGATTTTGTCACAACATCTGCAGGTTAATCCATAAAGTCAAGCCTTTGATAATACACATATAAACGAAAAATTCTAAAAACATAAAGCTTGCTTTTACATGAAATAAAATCTTCTGTATGAAATTTTAGTACATAAAATGACACCACGAGACTTCATTCATAGTTTGGTACTCATTTGTAGTCAACACATTTCATTGAGACTCCTTGTAAATTTATTTAATAAAGGCAAAAAAATTAAGCCCAAAATAAAAATAAAAAATAAATAAATAAATAAATAAAGACTACTGAATGCTAGGTACAAGAAATATATTTACTCTCATTGCACTATACTGTAATGATGATTCAATGCAGTTAGTCTTTTCAGTAACACATGTTTAAAATTTCATTAAAAGTTTATGTAAATGTAACTGGCTACAATAACAGTTCTGTAATTCAAGTGAGATACTGTCAAGCCTGTGAACAAATAAATGTACTGACAAAACATATTTCTCTTCCAGTGGATTATCTTGACCTGGACAGGGAAGACGCATGCAACAGCACAGTGATGAAAATAAAAGTACAGTTGTGTACCTACCATAAATGTAGATGTCCGAGTGTATTCACTGTTGCAGTCATTATACTTGGGTTATCCTGCTGGCAGGCTACCCGCAGTCAGCCTGAATTCCAAAGTCCTGGTCCGGCACCGGTTGCTGTCGCCTCTTCCCTGACGTCAGTGCACCAGGGGTATAAAAGATGCAGCTAACGCCATTTTCTTCAGTTTTTTCTACCCAGATGTCAGGTGCCTCCAAAAGGGTAGGCTAAAAAACATTGCTTATAAAAGCATGCACTAAAATAAACAATAACTTCACTACAAGCAAATTATACCACATAGGTTGTATAGGATAGAGAAGTACAGATAAGTCCCAGCAAAGAAAGGGGGATGGTGGGTGGGTAACCTGGACTGCCAGTGAATACACTCAAATAGTTACACAACTGTACTATGTTCATCATGTTTCACTTTTGCAGTCATTACACTTGGGTTGAATCCCAAAGATGAGGTTGGGTGGCTGGGTCTAAATAGAATTAGGAGTGGCTATAAGGCCCTGCAGAACTGCAGTGGCAAAGCCTGCTCTGGATTTAGAGTAAAGAGGTAAGTGGTAGTGCTTAGTAAAAGTGTGCACTGAAGTCAAAGTTGCAGCCTCCAAAATATCCTTGGTTGGTACTCCTCTGAGGAAGGCTGCTGAGGTGGCTGCCGCCCTGGTAGAATGTGGCCTAATGCCCTTAGGCACTGATTTGCCATGTTGTGAATAGCAGAAACGAATGCAGTGTCCTATCCATTTTGAAATAGTCTGCTTTGAGATAGCCTTTCTTTGTGATCCTGCAGCATATGCCACTAAAAGTTGCTCAGTCTTTCTGAAAGCTTTAGTTTTGTCCAAGTAGAAGCGTAGCTGTCTGTGCATGTCCAAAGAATGCAGAAGTCTCTCCCCTTTATTCTGTGGGTTTGGGAAAAAAGTAGGCAAATGAATGGTTTGGTTAAGAGCCACACTGGACACTAAGGACAAACCCAACATTTATGCCTAAGGTAGAGAAACCCTGTCCGGATGGAAGATAATAAAAGGTTCCACAGCCATTAATGCCTGTAACTCGGAGACTCTTCTTGCTGAAGTTAATGCTAGGAGCAGAGCTGTTTTCCATGATAAAAATTTTATCTCAGCTGCATTGGCTGACTCGAAAGGAGGCTGTGTGAGTTTTTCCAAGACAAAATTGAGGTCCCATGCAGGTATTGGTGCTCTCCTTGGAGGTCTTATATTTTTGGCCCCCCTGAGGAAATGCCTAAGCAATGGATGTGAAAAAATAGGTTAGTCTGTATTGTAATGAGCTGAAATGGCAGAGGCATGGATCTTAAATTGATGAGAAGGATAGGCCTTTGTCCAGCATCTCAGTTACATATTATAAAATCTGAGATATATTTGGAACAAGCGTGTGAATTCCTTGTGCCTGGTTCCAAGCACAGAATCTCTTCCATTTTTCTGCAGAAGATTTTCTGGTGCTGGGCCTCCTGGCCTCCAAAATAACATCCATAACCGCTTTAGTGAGATGTATTCTGAATGGTTACACTATCCACCATGCAGCTAGATTTAGGGTTCTGAGTTGGCTGTGCAGGATCTGATTGTTTTGTTGGGTCAGTAAATGAGGAATTTGAGGCAATGTCCAGGCTGGGCTTTCGGACAAGCTCCTTAGGATTGGGTACCAGTGTTGGCGTGGCCAATCTGGGGCAATTAGTATCATTTGTGGCTTCTCTTGTCTGACCTTTAGGAGTACCTTGGGGAGGAGAGGCAGTGGAGGAAAGGCATACACTGTAAGGCTGTTCCAGCTGAATGACAAGGCATCCACATTCCATGTCTGTTTGTGATAAGTCCTTGTGCATAATCTATGAAGTTGGCAGTTGTGAGGGGAAGCAAAAAGATCTATGTCTGGGCATCCCCATTTCCTTGTTATCATGCTGAAGATTTGTGGATCTAGTTTCCACTCGTGAGGATCCATGAGGTTTCTGATTAGTTCGTCTGCCAGGGCATTTGTTTTTCCTGGCAGGAATTGTGCTTGCAGTTGTACTTGGTAGGTCAATGCTGTGTTCCACAAAATCATGGCTTGTCTGCAGAAGGGGTAGGAATGTGTGCCCCCCTGCTTGTTTATGTACCACATAACTGTGGTGTTGTCAGTCTTTATCAGCAGCTGTCCTGGATGAAGTAGATCCTTGAAGGCTGTCAGGGCATTTTGTACAGCTAGCATCTCTTTTTGATTGATGTGAAGATGCCTTTGGCTTGGGGGCCATGTGCCCTGAATACATTTTCCTACCATGTGGGCCCCCCAGGCATAATCTGACGCATCCGTTGTTAGTGTTTGCCTGGCTGTGGGTAAAGTGAATGGCTGCCCCTTGTTGTGGTGACAGGCCTGTGCCCACCATCGAAACCCCTGTTGCAGGCAGGGAATTAGTGAAATTAATGATTCCAGGTTGTGGCAATGTTGAGTCCAAACACTTTTTAGATACCATTGTAGTTTCCTCATATGCAGTCTTGCATATGGAATTAGCAGAATGCAGGAGGCCATGTCGCCCAGAGCCTGCAGAATTTTTCTTGCAGATAACTGGGCCTTCGTTGCCATGCTTTCGAAGTAAGAAGTCAGTTGCCTTTGTTTGTCTGGCGTGAAATAAGCCATCCGGAAAGTTGTACTTAAGCTTGCACCCAGGAATATTCTCTCAAGAGGGTACTAGTTTTGATTTCTTTTCGTTTACTGTGTACCCTAGGCAAATTAGTAAATCTTTTTACAAACGCCAGATGCTTTAGTAGAAGGTCGTTGGTCTCTGCTTGAATAAGGCAGAAGTCCAAGTAGGGATATATTTGAATTTCTCTGTCTGTAAAATGCAATTACTGGTGCCAGGCATTTTGTGAAGACCCTGGACACAGTAGATAAGCCAAAGGGCAGTGCAGAGAATTGGTAGTGCATTGAGCCAGCTATGAATCTGAGGTATCTTCTGCAAGATTGTCTGATTGGGACATGCAGGTATGCCTCTGAGGTCCAAAGTTACCAGCCAAGGCTTCTTACCCAGCATGGGCAGAAGCTGTTGCAGAGTCAACATTTTGAATTTCGGAACGTCCAGAAAAGTATTTAGAATAGACAGGTCCAGAATTGGTCTCCATGCTTTGTCCTTTCTTGGTACTAAGAAAAGTCTTGAGTAAAATCCTTGTCCCTGCTCTTGTTGTGGCACTGGCTGAATGGCCCTCATGTCCATGAGAGATGAAACTTGTTTTTGTGCCTCTGCCCATTGATTGTGTGGCAGGTCTGGCATACTTTTTGCCTTTGGAAGGGTGTGAAAGTGGAATCTGTAGCCCTGAGAGACTATATTAGGACCCATTTGTCCTGGGTGATAGTGTGCCAATTTTGTGAAAAAAGTGCTAGCTTTCCCCCTAAGGGTGATGCCAAAAGATAAATGCTTGGCATTGGCAGAGGGAAGTCATTGAGACTGTTTCCTATATGGCTGTGATTTGTCTTCTCTGCTTTTGGAGGTAGAAGCACCCCATTGTTTGGGCCTGTATGAGCCCTGGGGCTGTTGTCTGCCTCTAGGGCGTCTGTATCTGCCTCTTTGTGGCCTGTCTGACACGGGAAAGTACCAATTCTTAGAAGGCCAGTTCCTGCTAAATCTGGGTGGCTGTACCTGTAAGAAATCCTTCACTGTCTGCATTCATTTAGCTTTATCCTCCATTTTCTTCAACACCTCTTCTGCCTTAACACCAAACAAAGTATCATGCTGTAATGGAGCATCCAATAATTTTGCTTTAACATGATCAGGCAGAGTCTGTTCCTTTAACCAATCATGCCTTCTAATAACAGAACCTGTTACAGTAGCCCTGCAAGAGGCCTCCAGTGAATCATAACCACATTGCAAAGTATGTTTTCCCACTTGTTCAGCTGCATGCAATAAATCCTGCAATTCCTTGTTCTCAGAACATTCAGAATTTGTCAACATTTTCTGTTTTAACAGAGACATTAAGTACTGCTGATATTTAAGCATATGAAACTGACAATTTAAAGCCCTTACGGCCAAGGTAGCAGAAGTGTAAACTTTTTTCCCCCATCTGTCCAGTGCCCTAGAATCTCTATCTGAGCAGACAGGGTTTTTTGCAGTAGCAGCCTTGACCCCTTTGGGACCCTGAGAAATATAGTTACTGGGTCAGCAGCAGGGTTTTTATATAGAAATTTATGAGAATCTGGAATCCTGTACATCATCTACAATGTCTAGAACAGGTGGAATAGCAAGAGGTCTGTGCTGAGGTAGTAGAAGAAAGTCTCTGAGCCTTTTCTTAGAATCTGAATAATCTTGGCTCTCCCAGTGGAAATGCTCCCTCATGGTATGCAGGGTTTCCCCAAATGAGTAATCCTCAGGAGGAGAAGCTGAAGGAATAGATTCTTCAGCATCAGAATCCTCATAGGGAGGAATAGAGTATCCCTGTTCTGAAGAGGAGTCAGAGGAAATGGAAACCTGATCAGAGGAATCAAATTCAGTATCTTGCCTATGCCTCTTATCAGGAGGGGGATGGGAACCCCTAATTAAAGTAATTAGGTCTTCGGCCATTTTGAGCATCTGTTTCTTAGGCATGGAAGTCTGTCCTGGAGAATGCTGTACTTGTTTCCTTGTGTTTAAAACTGTTTTAGTCTTTGTCTTGGATGCTGAAGTTGACTTCATATAAAGCTGTGTAGGTCTGAAAACACCCACAGAAGCCGATGCCTGCTCAGCGGCTCCGGACCCATCTGAGGGATTAGCTTCTGAAGGACCAATACCTTGAGTATCCAGAAGCCTAGCTGTCTCCACGTGGGAGTCAGAGGCGGCCTGTGGCTCTGAGGTAGCGGGTGTCAGGGGCTGCAAAAGCGCCTCACTGAGAACCGGCGAACGGCCTAGAAGAGGCTTTCTCATCGGTTTTGGACCTCTGATGCCTGTCCTTTTCTTTTTCCTTGCGCTTTTTATGAATTCCGGTCGTCAGTTGTTCCGACAGCATTATATAGTTAAACCTTCAGCCAAAGTAATGAAAAGCAAAATTGTACCGACACTGAAGAGTACGTTGGTTAAATCTAGCACAAAACTGACAACTAGCAATGGCGTGGTCAGGGCCTAGGCAAGGAATACAGTAAGAATGATGCTGAAGAAAGAAAGCGTCACAATGCCACACACCCCACTGTGAAGATAACATTACTACCATGAATATTAGAACTACTCTGCTTACAAAAAACTGATCCAAGTACCACCAAGCTATTGAACTACGCTATAAACACACATTTGACCTAATATGGTAATTCATTAATGAATGCATATACACAGACACACACAAATTTCAACAAGATGTGTAGCCTAGCCACCTAGTGGTGTGAACAATGGCTCTAGATGATTGCCACTGTTAAACTGGCACCCTGACCCCATGTACAAAAATGGGAAGAAGGAGTTATGGACAGTAGATGAAAACAGGATACCTATATGTTGAAAAGGTCTTTCATGAAGAATGGAAAAGCTGGTACAGCTGACTGAGCATTATTGGCTTTTCCCCGAGTGAGATTGTTGAACAGCAAAGATTTGTCCTTTGCCCACTGTAGTACGTTCTCCGAGATGGAATATATATTTAGAAGGGGAAGTGGATGCAGAGGGGCTTGCCTCCTTGGCAAGTAAAAAAAATATTATATTTTTTAAAACTTTTTTCGATCTTTTGAGGATCGAACATTTGCATTTGATGACCTGCAATTCGGTGTTATGACATTTCAATGAAATGTCATACACCCATTCAAACATACACTGCTGCACATCAGACACAATAATTTTGCTATTATTTGTACAGTTTTGTAAGGTCTTGTAGTGACCACAGATGCTATAGTGGCTTAGCAGCACTGCCGGTACACCACAGTCCTTATGGAACCAGTTTGTGAGTGCACAAGCCCCTCGTATCATATAATACGCCCAGTAATGAAGATCTAAACTCAAGTACAAAGAAATAATGAGATTCAAATGGGGATTGTATTCAGGGCTACAGAATAAACCATGTGAATAAAAGTACAACTGTACAGGTAACTTACCATACTGGCAAATATTGAAACAGATCATTGCAGCAATACTTTAACATCTGGGATCTTCACCACAAAGATTCTGTCTGGCCAGGCTTCAACAGCTTAGGATCCTAACCTCATGAGACATCACTCTTCCACTGGTACAAGTGATACGCATGTCTTAACCATTTTCAGTGCTTTCTTTCAGTAATAAAGAAAACGTTAATCAATAGTATAACTTCCTAAAGAAATGTGAGAACCCTGGAGAATTAAAATTACTGTAGGTTGAAATAAGAAGGCAGTAAGTTTTGGGATGGATGAAGAGAAAAAATTAGAAAACACCACTCTGGACACAAGGTACATTTTCAAAGGAATATCCCTAGAGGGGATGGAAGGAGAGTATATATACTGCAACAGTGATCCATTTGGACATCTACCATTATGATAAGTTACCTACACAATAGTACCATGGTCTTCATTAGATTAATGTTGCAGTATTTCTAACATTTGGGACAACTCCCAGAGTTCAAAATGATTGTGTGGAGAAAGAGGGTACTCCTTCTGAACTTAGGATGCTATATGGTTTAGCCCTAGACTGGACATCCAGTTTAGAATTAAGTCCAAGTGGCTGCTTCAAGAACAGTGTTATAAGCAGTCTGCATCCTCTCCAATTTGAATACAGTGGCATAATCTCTAATTAATTAGGTTCATGTCAGGCCCCCTGCACAAAAGCTCATGAAGCATGACGTACCTATAGCTCTTAGTACCAAGTGGCCTTTAACTATTCCTGGAAGCCATTTGCCAGGATTTGCAAAACAGAAAAAAGTGCACTGCGGATCTACTTTGAAATCCTTCATTTTAGAGACACTAGTAAGTCCATTTTCTTTCCTGCAAGACATAAAACCAGGTTAGATTTTTCTCAGGTTTTCTGTCTTTCTAAGTAAAACTTGGGCTGTCTATGAACATCTAGAGAACAATCTCTGTTACTGTTGGAGCCCTAAAAACACAGTGCTTGGTCTTTCAGTCACCTTGACATTGTTTTCTTAAAGTGGCCTTTTTTGTTTAGACTTGGAATATGTAATTAAGAAAGGAACTGGTTTTGCAGGAAAATTTTGTTTCAAATCTAGGTACTTGAGAAAGAGTCGCTTACCCCTTGCATCACATTGTCTCTTTCTTTCATCTTTTTAAAGACTTCCCAGATACAGAGGAGCATTCAATAAATGAGCCTTCATATCTTCTGGTAAAGGCTGGTGCCTTAGCCAAGCATGTCTACAGATATAATAGCTAGTGGCAGCTGGTCTGGATGCTGTATCAGAGGCATCATACCCACATTTGATGGAATGTTTAGCAACTTGAGATGTGGAATTAAGTATTTCTTAAAGTTCTGATCTCATGTCTTGATTAGGAATCTTAGAAATCTTCTGATCCATATTGCTAAACATACATAAAAGGAATTTAATCAAATGTTTTTTCACAATTTATTCCCCTAAAAGATAGGGTTGAAATTGTATATATATTTTTTTATTGAACTTGTCAAGGGTACTGCTTTCTATTAGTTGGCTAAGAATTAAGAGCGTGGGACTAGTTTATCGCCCTTCTTGATGTCCACAGTGGTAACAGGATCAGCAGAATTTTATAGCAGTACTTGTACCCTGTAAAAACTATCTAGCCTTTAAAGAGCTAGGGGATTCGAGTCTTGGGTAAGTGAAGATGCTATGATACATTCTAAGGCTCAACGCATGGGGGGGGGGCAACAGCCACACATTTAGTAGTATCTATACATGGAGAAGGTCGCATGTCACCCTTCCCACCTACAAATTCTGTCATTTTACACAGTCTTATCAAAAGAAATTTCCTCATCTGTCAGCTCAGAGTCAGAAGAAGGGATTTGAGAAGTACAAGCTAATCATACAGAGTGATCCTCATCTTCTGAGGTTGAATCTTCTCCTTGGTAGGAAGGAGAAGTTTTCCTTCGAGAAAAAATGTGTGCAGAGGAGTAGAAAGATGGGGTATGTTTAATTTTCTGATGTCTTTTACCTGGGAAGTCCGCCAGTGCAGTTGTCATCCAGGTAGCCATTACAAGGTTTTTCATTTTATAGGTTCGTAAGTAGTTTGTCCTAACCACTGCATGCATCAGCTCACATTGATGGTGCGTGTGAGTAATGAGCCAATGCAAGGGCTATTCAGTGTGTGTGTGTGTGTGTGTGTGTGTGTGTGTGTGTGTGTGTGTGTGTGTGTGTGTGTGTGTATATAACACGAGTCCCCTTGGAAGCAGATGCACTGGGTTGTTCCCAGTCTCCAGTGAGAACAGCGTCATAATTTCCTCCCATCCCCATCAATTCTCAAATGCTTATGCCTATAATCAAATCTGAGCTTACTGGACCATAGTCAGGGTTTATTCCACTAAGCCAGAATCGATGGGGAGTGATTTATTTATTTATTTTTGAAAATTTGTGCATGTAGCACATTTTTTATGTTAGTTATTTGGGGCAAATTTTCTTTAACTCATGATGTGGATAGAGTGTACATAAATCTCTGATGCAAAGGTAGAATGTACACAAGTACTTGCATTTGAAGATGCAGGTAGGATAATTAATAAAATATTAACATTCTGTCTCCAAATAAACAATTTTATTCCACTCCAGCATTTAAATAATTTAAGAAAAGCACAAACATGTACAATCCATTACAAAATGTGTTTTGTGTACCTATTAAACAACATTCATTGTTATGATAGATTATTACATGTACCCATACCAAACTTCCCTGTTTGACCTGCATTTCAGTCTGTGTTCCAACATTTATTTCAACCCTCTCAGGTCCCCTTTCAGCGTTTTCATCCCTTCTTGTATATCAGTGCAACTGTACAGTCCTTCTGTAAGTCAGCAAAAAAGCAAGCATTTCTTCAAAACAGTCTGTAACATAACTTTTAAAGACAATTCTGATT